>NC_057732.1:28653241-28703591 GCF_004010195.1 Chiloscyllium plagiosum
TCCCCCCCCCCACCTTATTTATCCTCTTCGCTAGAACATTGGTACCTGATCGGTTCAGGTGGAGACCGTCCCAATGGTACAGATTCCCCTGGTTCCAAAACTGATGCCAATGCCCCATGAAGTGGAATCCCTCTTGCCCACACCAATCCCTTAGCCACGTGTTTACTTCCCTAATTTTCTTATCCCTATGCCAATTGGCACGTGGCTGGGGCAGTAATCCAGAGATTATGACCCTTGAGGACCTGTACTTTAGTTTCCTTCCTAGTGCTCGATAATCCCCAACCAGGTCCTCCACCCTGGCTTTGCCTATGTTGTTAGTCCCAACGTGGACCACAACAACTGGATCCTCCCCCTCCCGCTCCAATATCCTTTCAAGCCGGTCAGAGATGTCCTGGCACCGGGCAGGCAACACACCATGCGAGACTCCCGATCCGGCTTGCAAAGGATACTATCTGTCTCCCTAATTATAGAATCCCCCATAACAACTACATAGAATCCCCTATAACAACTACTAAGGGCACATGGTGTTCAGGGAAATACTTTATCATGGGTAATGCATTGACAAACTAATAGAAAACAGAAGTTTGAAATGGGGAGGCACTTTCAGGAGGGCAGTTTGTAACTAAGTAGAGTGCCATAGAGATCTGTGCTGGGGCCACAATTATTTACAATATATGTTGTTGACTTGAATGAGGAAAGTAAATGTACTTTCACTAGGTTTGCAGAAAACACTAAAATAAGTGAGCAGGCAAGTAGTGAGGATGACACAGAGTCTGCTGAGGGGATATCGATTGGTGTGTGCATAAAACATGGCTGGTAGAATATAATCTGGCAAAAATGTGAGGTGTTGCCCTTTGGCAGAAAAAAATGGAGAAACTGAATATTATTTAAATGGAAAATGACTGCAGAAAGTCACAGCACAGAGAGCTTTGAGTGCCCTGGTGCATGAACCACAAAAAGCTAGCATTTATGTTCAGCGGGCATGAGGGAAGGCAAATAGACCATTGGCCTTCGTATCACAGGGGATGGACTGAAAAAATAGAAAGCTGTTGCTAAAACTATACAAGGCCCTAGCCAGAATACTGTGAGCATTTCTGACCTTTTATCTAAGGAAAGACATGCTACCATTAGAGGCAGTCCAGAGTAGGTTCACGAGTTTAATTCGTGGTATGGAGAGATTTTCTTATGAGGAAACATTGAGTAGGTTGGGCTTGCTTTCAGTGGAGTTGGAAGCATGAGAGAAGATCTTATTGATACATATAAAATTCTTAGCGAGCTTGAGAGGCTAGATGCAGAGAAGTTGTTTCTCCTTATGGGAGAGGCCAGGACTAGAGGGCATAATCTTAGAGTTGGGGGTCGCCCAGTTTGGACAGAGATGAGGAGGATATTCTCCAGCCAACCTCTAGAATTCCTTACAGCCGAGGACTGCAGAGGCTATGTTATAAAGTATAGTGAATGCTGAGATAGATGGTTTTTAATGAGTAAGTGAATCAAGCATTATGGGGAAAACGCTTGAGGGTGGAATGGAGGACTATTAGATCAGCCAAGATCTCATTACATGACAGAGGAGACTTGATGGGTCGAATGACCTGCTTTTGCTTCCACGTCTTATGGTCCAAGGATGGAATCATACTGGCTTTGGACAGTGTTTTGCAAGACTGGGATGATTGGGTATGGTTAATACCTTGTTCTGAAGAGCTGAAGGGATCTTGTGTTCAATACGATCTGTCAATCTTTGGAAGATAATGTTCTACATACTTGGCAGCACACTGGAACAGAAATTCATATACCATGTTACTCGTTGGTGTGATAGGCAGAATGTGTTTCTGGTTGGCAGCAGCATCCTGTTCCTGACCAACGCTACTTGTTCCTCCATGGTATCAGTGTGAAGTGGCTGGTTTCGCCTGTTGTTCCTCCACAGTATCAGTGTGAAGTGGCTGGTTTCGCCTGTTGTTCCTCCACAGTATCAGTGTGAAGTGGCTGGTTTCACCTGTTCCTCAGATCTTTGAGAAAACGAAAACTCACCCAGGTAAGCTGAGGAAGTCAGGCCACTTTCCAGGACCAAAAGTGATAGCTTTGGGTGTGATGGGCAGTGAGAAGCAATCTGACCAGGCTAGACATTGTCTTCCAGGATGACTGTCATGTGCCCTCTTTCAGTCTGCACAGTAACCAATAGCTTTGAGCCTCTCTGCAAGGATGCTGCTAAGACTGATGATAAACTGTATGGAACTGCAGGAATCCTAATGCATATGTTGACATATGAAGATAGGCTTGCAGTAAATAGTAGTAGGGAATCACTGGCTATGTTTTCAACTGGGACAGCAAGTTTAGTGAGATCTCTTGACTACTGTTTTCCAAGTATGAATTTAAGGACAGCATGGAGCTCATTAGGAAATGTAAGGAACCTCTTATGTTCATCTGAAGATTCAAATATGGCCACTGTTATCATCTCCTGTCAGAAGTATGCAAAGAGCATGACATTAGATATCATTCCACCAAAGGCGTGTTTGTCATGGAACCCAACAAAGATGCTTGCAAGAGCTGGCTTTAGCAGGGTTCCTAATGGCAACACCACCTATTTGGGTATACATGGTATTGTTAAAACGGAACTCAATTTGTGCAATTTGCTGAGTCCATATGTTCATTGAATACCAAATTGTGGCAGATTTTGATCACCAGGATATAGTGTGACTGTGCAAGTCACTTTAACTTTCCAGAGTGATGAAATGGCTAACAAAATGAAAAGACTACATGGATACTGCAGGGTTATTCATATGCAAGACTTGCATTGGCTTTAAGAATTTGAAGGAATCCATTATTGCGTTTGAGGAAAGCATACACAATTGCTGGCTGGAGCAATTTGCCCAGCTCTTTGGCCAGTTCTTGTTGTGCAGAACCAATCATAGGTGTTGTAACAAGTACGTGAATGATGTTCCCCAGTTTGTTTTGGTTTAATATCAGGTACCTTAAACTGTTGAGTTCCAGGGTGACAAGGGGTGACCTTGGCTCTCTGTGGCTATTCACCCACCCTCCCGCCCCTTTGTTGGTTGCAACAAGGTTAGTTTTAAAAGAATCTCTTCCTTTGTCAATACTTCTCTGGCAGACCCAAATGAACTTGTTTTGGAGGCGCTAATAAAACCAGACTTTCTTGAATTAACAAAAAGATTGAATTAATTAAGCACTAAGCAGAAGAGGTGAGTCCAGAAAGGTAAATATTTTTTTAAAATGTATATGGATTAGTATCTTAATTGGTTGTGAAGTCTATATACAGTTGTTTGAATATTGCAGCCGTTGCAATGAATATTACTGTGAACATCGACGTTGATAGTTGAACAGTTCATTTCTAGGTTCTTCAGTGTGTAAAGTGATGGTAACTCATTTGTCCTGATTGCTTTCAGCTATGGCTGACTGACAGGCCTTGACATGAGAGAGACTCCTCTCCCTTTCTTTTAGCTGCAGGCAAAAAAATTCAAAATGAATGTTCTCAGACCTGTGATCCTCAAAGCACACCAGGCCATACGCTACGATGTTGGGCCACAAGCACACACAGACGGATGCTGCGATTGATTTTTAACCCCTTGTTTTGTATATTCCTGGAAGGCCAAAACACACACAATCTGCAGGATCTTACTTATAGCTGTGGAGGGTATGGTAGAAGGAAGATAGTCAGGCACCTGGTTATCTCTTCCTGTTAGATTTCTGTTCTCTGTTTGAACTTTCCCTAACACTCTACAAGTGCAACACACCTGAGTTCTATATGGAATTTGCCAGATAGCAATTGAATTTACATCTGCAGTCATTTTATTTTGCCTGTTGCAAACATTTTCTAAGGTACACATTTTGGAGATTAGAACAATGTCCATGCTACTTTGACGTTCTCCCCCATTGTCATGACATAGGTAGCAGAGAGAATAAGGCAACATCACTTCTGTGCTTTAGATAGGCAATGCATATATAAGTGCAGTGAGCTGTAAGAATGAACCTTGTCATATTGAACCTGGCCGATCATTGTTCTTGCATGAGAATTTACTTTTGTAAGCTTTTGAATAAGGCTATCTGGTCAAGCTGATCAACCAGTCTAATGGTACATGTTAACTGTCAGTCATCATTAACTGTTGATGTCTATAACTTTGCCCCTATCAATCACAGTACCTTTGACATCCAATCAGCATTCTCCGCTCATGCAGTATGATTTTTTTTCTTTCGCTTTGGTATTCTTGTGAATTATCATGAAAGTTGCAAGACAAAATGCTTTAACAAAATGTATCTTTCTTTTCAGTAATGCACAAGATCTGTTGTCATCATTGACTTCAAATCCCTTCATCGTTCTGGCACATCCTGTCTATGTAGTTTCCTCCAGCCCAATAACACTCCAAAATATCTGTGCTTCCCTAACTCTTGTTTTTATTTAGCATCCCTTAACTTATCCTCTCTATTGGTAACTGCAGCTGTCAGATTTTGGAATTCACTCCCTAAACCTCCTCACTGTTCTTTCCTCCTTTAAGATGTTTTAAAAACCTGCTCCAATATCTTGACATGTGGCTGAGTATCAAATTGTGTTTTATAATGGCCCTGTGAATTAATCCTGGGCTGGTTAATTCTTTTAAAGATGCTATATAAATGCAGGTAATTGTTGATGGTGCAGTACTGTCTACCTCTGCCAGTTCTCTCAGGCTATATTTCATGTACTCCATTTAATAGGTTGGTGATTTATTTGTCTCTGCCTGTGTCTCTATGCTTTGAAATTTTAAATTCTCACACATGCCATTTCATTCATTCACTCCCTCATTTTCTTGCTGTCTCCTTCCCCCAGCCCATCTGTTCCACACTTAGTTCAATAGAAAAAAAAACTGAAGTTAAACACTTCACTCATATCCACAGCTCAGTCCATTAAAGAAGCTATCTAAAAGTATTAGATGAGACCACCTAAAATGGAGATCAAGCTGGAAGGGCTTTGAATGATTTCCCTTGGGTTTTCTATGTTAAGTATAACCTGAGAAATCACTTGCCGTTGCTTGGATTTGTGCCTCAATATGCTGCAATGTGATAAATGCATGATTTTAGCTGTACCATCAAGACCGTGGCAACAATCAGAGGCCAGACAATTTCCCACAGGGAAAGATTTTAAGGCCAGGTTCTCCCAGTATTTATTCAGAGTGCAGAGCAAGAAGAGATAATACAAAAAGAATGGAACTGCTTCTGGTATTAGATTATCGTTTCCTCCTGTAACCAATGTTACAAAAGTGACAATAGGTATAAATTGGACACCCAGTCTTTATTTTTGCTAATGTTACTGACTCGGGAAGCAATCAGTAACCTTTACAATAATGTAGGGGAATGCTGAGTGCATTGTTCAAATTAACGGGGCTAATATTTTTTATTATAAATTGCTGTATAAATAAACCCTGTAATTGCTACATTTTTCCGAGGCATTAGGACGTTGGCAGATTTACTTTGTCAAAACCGCCCACAATCGAACAGCTATATGATTATTGGAGTCTTGCCAGCAAATTCATCAAGAGAAATGCACAACCGACTGCTTGACATTTATTTCTTAATGTGATCACGTTACTAAATACGCAACCACATCTTCCCCTTGAAAAAAGCTCAAGCAAGAAAAACGTGGCACTATTTACTGGAGTGAAATTGACTGTTCTGTGCACCACTGTGATATTTTTCAAATGGAAGAAAGTACCCCTAACTTGTCACACTGACAAATAAACACATTTGCAGCAAAATCATAGCAGTAGTTTGCTTCCGTCTTCGTTAAGATTGAATCCGAATCAGTACAACTTTGCAGTTCTGTGAGCATTGTGGTATGGTGTTTAGCATACATGATAAAATAAACTGGGCTGTAGCATTATAGGAACAGAGTATAATTTACTTCACAGTATATTAAAAACAAGTGACAGTCGAACAGTCCAGCAAACAAATAAGCACTTGCAATTTTGTGAGATGTCACTGGTTATTTTTGAGGTTGAAACAAATCATTTGCCTGAAGGGTTTTAATTGAGCTTGATTTCCAAATGTCAACTGTTCTTTTCAAATGAATCATTCTGCCCCCAGGGCACTGTTTCATTTTCTTTCAGATGGTCCCATGTTGACAATCATCAGCCTACCTGAAATATCATGAGCAGTGAATGAATCTCAATGAATCTTCTCATGAATTCTAAACACTCATGTTATTAACTGAGCTCATCAGACTTTATCTCAGCCTGACCAGTACTTACTGCTGGAAATCATTTAGAGATAGCACAGTATGATTAATGTGAAACAATGTTCAGAAACCAATTTTGGTCTTTAGTTCATTGAAAATCTCAAATCAGATGACATTAAGACTCACTCGCATTCCACTTGTTCTCCCTTCAACAATCTCAAACAATATTCCTAGTGGCAAAACAAAAAAAACTTTCCTTTAAATACATATTTCCTCTTTCACTGCAAGGAACATGCAAATGGGAAGATCCCCAAGTTACACTTTTTGGATGCACTGGGTGTGTGGCACTGCCTATAAACTCTCACATTGTACATGTCTAGAGTAGTTTGGAATTAACGGTGTACCCGCACACTTTATTTGTTTTATATTATCGAAGTTACACTCCAGTGTCGAAATTTGTGATCTGATACTATTTGGCCCAACGGGCAGCATTTTTTTTTGTAATAGCAATTTATCAATCACCACGAAAGAATAATTAATCTTGCCATATTTACTGCAAAATTACATCTCCTTTCAAAATGTTTTTCATTTTGATGTCATTATGAATATATAACATTGAAACCCATATAAAACCTGAAATTGTGTAACTTATTTCAAATGTGACAGAGGGATTATTTTTAACGTAGTTATCTTATCTCAGGTACAACAGATCACTAAATAAGGATGAGAATTACATTGGAGCCAATTACATTTATCTATCTGGAATAACCTTCTCAGTGCACTTTTTCCTAAGTCATATCCAGTCCTTAAAATGTTATTAAACATTTTGGGACATTTTATCTTGTTAAAGCTGCTACATAAGCTCCTCAAAAGTATTTCAATTTCAAATATCCAATTTCAAAAACAATGTGAACCACCAAACCATTCTGCATCTTGTCCGTCAATCACCTGAAGCTATTGTTTTATATGATATCCTTTATTTTCTTTGGGTATGTCGAGGACAATAAATCCGGTTGTTCTTCAATCTCCTGCCCACAGCACAAGGGAAGGAATTCCCAACTGTCCACTTACCCATGCCCAAATTGAAGCCCACAAGTGGACAGATAGAGTCATGCAGATGTACAGCACGGAAACCCTTTGGTCCAACCTGTCCACACTGAGCAGATTTCCTAATCTAATCTAGTCCCATTTGCAGCACTTGGCCCATATCCTCTAAACCCTTCCTATCCAGATACCCATCCAGATGCCTTTTAAATGTTGTAATTAGATCAGCCTCCACCACTTCCTCTGGAAGATCCAGTTGATGACTATTTAGCAGCCACTTCACACTGAGCCTCAATTTTCAGGCTGTTTGGAGGAGTTTAGGGGCAGGCAGGAATGCCTGGAATGTCACGCTGCTTCATGCTTGGCTGGTAAGTACGGTGATGAATCAACACCCTCCTTTTGATACACCCCCCACCCAACACTCCACTGACCTCTCCTCCTATAGCCCCAACCTCAGCTCCCTGCCCAGCTGCTGGACCTCACCCCCTGTCCTGTGATCCTGATACTTAGTTGGTCTTGCATTCTGGGGACATAGGCTCTGGAGCATGGCTCATGATCCCAGTCCTATCCATTGCAGATTCTAGTGCTGCTGGGACTGGAGACCCGTTTGTAAAACGGATTGGCTGGCAGCACAGGTCCCAAGGGCAGAGGTTTGAAAGTCCCACTTCCATTCCGTTAAGTTGCTGCAAGACAGTGAGTATCTATAACCTCTCAATATGGGCATGACCATAAAGGGACAACCTGATAGGCCAGGCCACAACAAGCACCGAGGTATGTGCGGCTGATGTCACTGGAGTCTGTGTTCAGTGACCCCTTTGAGAACTCATGAACCTTTGAGAAGGAGCTTGGAAGGTGAGATAAGGCCTGGGGCCTTGGCAGGACCAGCGACAAAGCCTGATGCTAAGAGTGGGTCTGAGGTCTGTGTCAGGAAGGGAGAGTTCAGCTTCCCTAAGTCCATTGTGTGAATTAGCTTTTATTGAAATTTTATCTAAAATATCTGAAGAACTTTTCAAAATGGCTCTTCCTGGAGCACCATCTTTGAGGTTGGTTGTTGCCTTTCAGCACTTACAATTGACATTGGGTTCATCTCTGTTCACAGATGTGCTGTTTGAGTCACAACCACCAATATCACCAGTGATGCATTCACCATCACCACCTCCGATGATATAAAGGGAAACCCAGTCATCCTAAAAACCTTTACCATAGAATGAGGTGCAGAAGGAGTTTACTTTAAACATAGCTTTACACCTAATTAATTCTGATCATCATGGCTGATCATCAGGACAAGCTTAAAGTCCCTTTGAAGTCAATAACAGTTGTGTATTTCTTGCTATTTTACTGTCTATGAGCATTTTCAATTGGAAATGAAGCACTTGAAATTAACAAGGCTGTTGTTATTTGCCCCTTTTTGCTTTCTCTGTCCCACATATCCCGCATTATTTGCAAATCTTCAATCTTGTGAACTACATCCTCAATTCCAACTGATAAATAGTACTCTCTAAACATTTAAGAGAGTTGCATTGTTTTCTACATCCATGTTCAAAGCAAGAGCTTTCATTTATTTTGCACCAGTTGTGTGTAAAGGTAAAGTCAGCTTGGGTTGCTCTGTCATTACAGAGAGAGATGGCAGGAGGTGGTCTAACCTGAAGGTCATCATGCCTCCGGTGAGGGCAGAGTTTGAGAAGGAAAGTCCTTCGTGACAACCTCTGTTGTTGCAGGAACTGAACCCACATTGTTGGTGTCCCTGTGCGTCACAAACCAGCCGTCCAGCTTATAGTTACTGTTGCAAAGGAGGAAATTCAGCAACCAAATCAATGTACAAACAGAAATGTACTAATGACCAAATTACAGTGTAGTTGTTGGTTAATGGATAAATATTGATCAGAATTTGGATTAGCACTCTGCTGCTCTTTAAATAGTATAGCACAACCCATTACATTACCCTGAGAAAGTAACTAGGATGCTAATTTAATACCTCATTCAAGATCCATGCAGTATTATACAAATTCCTCATTCTTGATGAAGGGCTTTTGCCAAAACGTCGATTTTCCTGCTCCTCGGATGTTGCCTGACCTGCTGTGCTTTTCCAGCACCACACTTTTGACTCTAATCTCCAGCATCTGCAGTACTCACTTTCGCCTAGTATTATACAAAACTCAAGCTTCATGACCAGTATAATGTGTGCATTTTAAAATTTGATATGAAAATCAAACCTACTCTATACAGGTCCATATATTTTGCACCTAGGTGGAAAATTGAAAAGTTATCCCTAGTGTCTACTCATCGGTTCCTTTGTGGCAATTTCGAGTGTTAATCTAAGCTTTTTCATCACCTACAGATGGAAGACAAGTGATCACTGATTCTATGGCAGACCTGTTTGAAAACTTTGACCAAATTATGACAGGATGTTTCCATGCTGATTGGCATCCTTCCAATTTCATATTTTTTATGAATGTAAAATTGCTTTATTTTTTCCACCTTGTGCTTATTAACACACTGAAGACATATATTTTCAGTAAATTAGATAACACTGTTATGATTTGTAACTTAATTTGCATTTTGATACATCATTATTCTGTAAATTCTGACTAGTGGTACCTGGTCATGGTGACAAGGTTCTCTGAAAACTACAGGTTGTCCCTTGAAGTACCTGAGCCTGCTCGGGGCATATCAATAATAATCCCTGCTCCAATGTGGCTCAAACCAAGGTCTGAACTGATGTGAGGAAATTCACCATCAATAGGCCATGGTCCCATCTATTATGCTGCATTGTCAGTGGATCAGAGTCACATACCTGTTTTATCTGTTTGGATTCAGATAATACCCACAGTTCCTTAAAGTGGGAACAGATGTAGATGTTTTTTGAACTTCACTTTGTGTTTCAGAATATCAAAAGTATTTATTGCCAAGTGTTCAATTAGGAGGGACTGGCAGGTGGAAAATGATTTGTGTTTGCAATTTGTTATAAATGTCAAATCTGACATTGTTACTGCACTGCTTGACGGCACTGTGTAGAAATCCAATTGAAAGAAAGCCAAGGGCACAGCCTTCATGCCAAAGCAGTCTGCAGGAAGTTGGATCAGTGATGTAGAGTAGGGTGTCTGGGTTAATAGGAACTGTGACACATGCCAGGAAACCTTGTTTGTGTGAGAGATTGGTGAGTATTTAATTCATAGTATTTTTCTGATATATTTTCCAAATATTCTATAGACGTTGTTTATTTCTATATAATTTATAAATAAATTATACCAGTAAAACCTGAGGCACATATAACGGAAGCTGGTATTGTCTACAGACTATGCCACTTGCTGCTTGGTCAAAAGCTGAGAGTAAAAACCTTTCCATGCTTTAAGTTTAATTCACCGTAGCTGCTGTGCTGGTTCTGTACAATCTGTTTTATAGAATCTAGTCATTTGCCAAATCTAGCATGAATATGTGCCAAAGGAAGAATACAAAGAATTTTAAAAATCTGTTGTTTGTCAGAATTGGCATCCTTGTATTTCCAGCAAGAATTGTATTGCATTTCACGGAGTCCTGTTTGCCAGTGGGAGAATCCTGAACATGCCCCAGATGGCCCCACAGTTACTCTGATCTCTGTAAGGGGTATCTTCGACACACTGAGAAACTCACAACTGAATATTCAAACTTTGCCTTCTCAATTCAGCCTTTTCTTATTTTTTCTTACTCCTTTGCAAGAAACCAGAATGACGACAGAAATGTAGCCACCAACACAGAAGCCCAATTTCACTTACCTGGCTATTTCCCATATGTTAATGCTCAATAGGCAGTGGCTAGCCAAGCATACCCATCCATATTTGGGACTGTTCCAAAAACCAGCCATTTTGGTTAACGTGCAATATGACCAGCAGTGAGCCTCATAGTATTACCATAAGACATATGAATTTCGGCATTCAGCCCATTCAATCATGGCTCATAAGTTTTTTTTAAACTTATTCTCTTATTTTCCCCCTGTAATCCTTGATCCCCTTGATACTCAGTCTTAAATATACTCAGTGACCTGGCCTCCGCAGCCTTCTGTGGGCAATGAATTCCATAGATTCACCACTCTCTAGCTGAGGAAGTTTCTCCTTATCTCCGTTCTAACAGATCTTCCCTTTACTCAAAAGCTATGCACTCAGGCCCTTGTCTCTTCTACCAATGGAAACATCTTCTCAACGTCCACTCTGTTGAGGCCATTCAGTATTCTATATGTTTCAAATAGATTTCCCCCTCATCCTTGTAAACTCCATTGAGTATAAACCCAGAGACATCAGACACTCCTCAGATGTTGAGGCTTTCTTTCCTGGGACCGTTCTCGTGAACGTCCTCTAAACACGCCCCAGGGGCCAGTACATCCTTCCTGAGATATGGAGCCCAAAACTGCACACAATACTCCAAATGTGGTCTGATCAGAGCCTTATAAAGCCTCAGAAGTACATCCCTGCTTTTATATTCAAGACCTCTCAAAATAAATGCCATCATTGCATTTGCCTTTCTAACTACACTCACCTGCAAGTTTACCTTGAGAGAATCCTGAACTAGAACTCCCAAGTCTCTTTACCTTTCAGACTTATGAATTTTCTCTCCATTTAGAAAATAGTCCATGCCTTTATTCTTCCCATAAAAGTGCATGACCTCACACTTTCCCCACATTGTACTCTATCTGCCACGTCTTTGCCCACTTTCCTAAGCTGTCCAAATCCTTCTGCAGCCTACCCGCCTTCTCAATGCTACCTGTCCCTCTACCTATTTGTATCATCTGCAATCTTAGCCAGAATGCCCTCAGTCCCTTCATCTGGATCATTAATGTAAAAAGTGAAAAGTTGTGGTGCCAACATTGAACATTACAGAACACAACTTTGTCATCGGCTGCCTTTCTGAGAAAGACCCTTTTATCCCCACTCTCTGCATTTGTCCAGACAGCCAAGCTTCTTTCCATTCTAGCACCTTGCCTCTGATGCCATGGGCCCTTCCCTTACTCAGTAGCCTCCTGTGTGGCACCTCGTCAAAGGTCTACTTGATGTCCAGGTAGATTACATCCATTGGCTCTCCTTGGTCTAACCTGCTTGTTGCTTCTTCAAAAAATTCTAGAAGATGTCAGGTATAACCTCCTATTATGCTGACTTTGCTCTATTTTACCATACACTTCTGAGGATTCAGAAATTCTTTGAAAAGGTGACGAAGGAGGTTGATGAGGGGAAAGCGGTAGATGTGGTGTATATGGATTTTAGTAAGGCGTTTGATAAGGTTCCCCATGGTAGGCTACTGCAGAAAATACGGAGATATGGCATTGAGGGTGAGTTGGAGGTTTGGATTAGGAATTGGCTGGATGGAAGAAGACAGAGGGTAGTAGTTGATGGCAAAGTTTCTTCATGGAGTGCCGTCACTAGCGGTGTTCCGCAAGGATCTGTTTTGGGACCATTGCTGTTTGTCATTTTTATAAATGACCTGGAAGAGGGGTTAGAAGGTTGGGTGAGCAAGTTTGCGGATGACACGAAAGTCGGAGGAGTTGTTGACAGTGAGGAAGCATGTGGCAGGTTACAGCAGGATATAGAGAAGCTGCAGAGCTGGGCAGAAAGGTGCCAAATGGAATTCAATGTAGCTAAGTATGAGGTGATTCACTTTGGGAAGAATAACAAAAAGATGGGGTAATGGGCTAATGGTCGGATACTTGGTAGTGTGGATGAGCAGAGGGATCTTGGTGTCCATGTACACAGATCTCTGAAAGTTGCCACCCAGGTAAATAGTGCGGTGAGGAAGGCATATGGCGTACTGGCTTTTATTGGTAGAGGAATTGAGTTCCGGAGTCCTGAGGTCATGATGCAGTTGTATAAGACTCTGGTGCGGCCGCATCTGGAATATTGTGTGCAGTTTTGGTCACCATACTATAGGAAGGATGTGGAGGCACTGGAACGGGTGCAGAGGAGGTTTACCAGGATGTTGCCTGGTATGGAAGGAAGATCGTATGAGGAAAGACTGAGACACTTGGGGCTGTTTTCATTAGAGAAAAGAAGGTTTAGGGGTGACTTGATTGAGGTGTACAAGATGATTAGGGAGTTAGATAGGGTTGACAGTGTGAACCTTCTCCCGCGTTTGGAGTCGGGTATTACGAGGGGGCATAGCTTTAAAATAAGGGGGGTAGATATAGGACTGAAGTTAGGGTTAGGTTCTTCACTCAGCGAGTCGTAAGTTCATGGAATGCCCTGCCAGTAGCAGTGGTGGACTCTCCCTCTTTATGGGCATTTAAGCGGGCATTGGATAGGTATATGGAGGATAGTGGGTTAGTATAGGTTAGGTGGGCTTGGATCGGCGCAACATCGAGGGCCAAAGGGCCTGTACTGCGCTGTATTCTTCTATGTTCTATCAAATCTCATTCTTCACAGTAGATTCCAGGATCTTACCCATGACCAAGGTTAGACTAATTGGTTTGTAATTTTCTGTCTTTTGCCTTCCTCCCTTTTTAAACAGGGGTGTCACGTTAGCTATTTTCCAGTCCCCTTGGACCCTTCCTGATTTTAGCGATTCCTGAGGCTATTGCCTCCACTATCTCTTCAGTTATCACCCTTAAAGGTCTGGAGTTTAGTCCATCTAGTCTAGGTGATTTAATCACCTTTATTATTCAGTCCATCAGCCATTTCCTTGTTCCCCATTACTATTCTTCAGCATCATTTTCCAGTGACCCAATGTCCACTTTTACCTCTCTTTTGCTCTATATATAGTGAAAGAAAGTCTTTCAGTCTTCCTTTATATTACTGGCTAGCTTACCCTCATATTTAATCTTCTCCCTCTTTATTTCTTTTTTGTTGTCCTCTGTTGGTCTTTTTAAGCTTCCCAATCCTTTATTTTCCCACTATGAAAAAAATTAATTATTTTAAAGACCTCTCTTGAGTTACCTCTCAGCCTTTATTTTTTAAGGAAGTAGAGATCCAGCATGTCGACTCTTTGTCTATTATTTATGCTGGCATGTTTCTGGTAACATCCTTGTAAATTTTCTCTGCAACCTTTCCAATTCTTTATATCCTTTTACTAACAGGCCAAGCTGAAATGCACACTGTACTCTTAAATATTCCATCTGGTCAGAGGATAATGAAAGAATCAAGTCTCACCGTGACAAAGGCCTTTAGCAAAGGCATCTCTATGTCACAGACAGAAACATATAAATTAAGGAGCTTTCGAAAGTGCACTCTTTGGAGGGAGTGATAAATTGTCTCCAATACATCACTGTTTGCATCCTCCACAGACATCAGTTAATACTGATTGGGTCAAATGGCCTGTTTCTGCATTGCACTGTCTGTGCCATAATGTCCACGGGAAAATGTTTGTTTATATTAACACAATCCAAATAAAATTGTACCAGTATGTAAACTGACATGAATTTGAAATGAAAATCGTTGTCACAATCTTTCTGTTATAGGCCACTGTATAACTGCCTAAAGGTATTAAAGATTTCTATTAAAGTGGATTAATTAAGGTGTTTTAGATGATTAAATAATAAAATATAAGTGCAGGATAATGGAATCACTGGCACAAGGCCAGTTGTGGTAGAGCATTATATCAAGCAATAGGTTGGAGTATGAAATCAAACATTTAATGAGCCTGGTGTTCTGGTGCATGAACACTCAAAATATATTGATCAGGATATCAATGGAGGTTGGTGCGGGAAGTGGAAGGTGACCCCTTAGGTGGTGGAGAAGTTTTTAAAAATTCATTCATAGGATGATGTTGCTGGCTAGTTCAGCATTTATTGCTCATTCCTAATTGCCTATTGGGCAGTTAAGAGTCAACCACATAGCTGTGGGTCTGGAGTCACATGTAGGCCAGACTGGACAAGGATGGCAGTTTCCCTCCGTAAAGGACGTTGGTGAACCAAACCGACAATGATTCATGGTCATCATTAGTCTCTTACTTCCAGATTTGTATTGAATTCAGATGCCATCATCTGCCATGTTGGGATTCCCCAGAATATTACCTGAGTCTGGGGATTAACAGACCAGTGATAATACCACTACGACATTACTTCCCCTCAGGTTGAGAAACCGGAAGACTTACCCCATGTGTTATGTTTTAACTCCATTTGTCTGATTTGTTTTTCACAAGTTCTTGTCCACAAGTCACTCTGGTCAATCATTGGTCACTCTGGGCTTGGTCTTCAGTCAGGTATAGTGTCTGTAGGTTAGGCTGCAGGAAAACGTTGGTTGGCTCAGGAACCCATGGGGCCTTGTTCTAATCCTTTGGCTCCAGTGTGTTAAACACAAGTGTATGATCCAGTGAAAGGCTATCAAATCTCTGAACTCAGGAGGCAGTTACCAGTTCCTGGAGAATGTCCCATTTTGGAATGACAGGATAAGGTAGGGAGGTGGGATCTGTGGGTGTGGTGTTCAGGTGATACTGCCATAGAAATTTCAGCTGAGCCTGGGATATTTGTGGTGTGTCTAAATGCCTGGATGGTGATATTGTGGGATCATACAAATGCCGGCTGGCCATGAAGAAAAACCTCTGCTTCTCCAGATCCATAAGCAGAATGATAGAGTCACTTACCCTCCCTCAAAAGTGATGTCCTTGACTCCATTAAACTGCCAGGTTTCTCAAGGCTTGGAAAACCTACTTTCCATGGTTAAATTTGAACTTATTTTTTAGTCAGAAAATGTGGGTGCTATTAGCCAGGCTAGTATTTATTTCCTATCCCTTATAACCTTGAGAAAATGATGGCAAACTGTCTTCTTGAACTCTTGTAGACCACATGATTAGATACTGTCAGTGTCGTTAGGGATGGAGTACCAGGTTTATTATCAAGGAACAATGAGGCATTAACAATATAGCTCCACAATCGGGAGTATATGTGTCTTGGAAGCGATGATGTTCTTTTGCATCTGTTCCCCATGCCCTTCAAGGTGGTAAAATTCGCAGGTTTGGCTGATGCTGTTGGAGATTTGCTGTGATATATCTTGGTGATCTTGCACACTGCTGTCACTTTGTCACTGGTGGAGGATATGAATGTTCAAATTAGTAGATGGAATGCCAATCAAATGGATTTCTTTAAGCTGTGACATAGTGGTAATGTCACTGGACTAGTAATCCAGAACCTCAGGCTAATGTTCTGGGAACATGGGTTTGAATCATGGTATGTGGTAAAAATAGGAACCAATAAAAATCTGAATTAAAATGCTGTAAAAATGCATCTAGTTCACTCATGTCCTTTCAGAAAGGAAATCTGCCCTTTCATGGTCTGGCCTACATGTAGTTGATTCTTAACCACCCACCAGATAGTTAGGATGGGCATTAAATGCTGGTCCAGCCACTGATACCCACATTCCAAAAGTGAATTTAAAGATAAAATTGGGTATCTTTTGTGTTTTTGGAACTGCAAGCCTGACGTGTTTGGTAAAAAGTTGAAAGGCTTTGGAAGTCAGGAGATGGCAGAATTTCCAGAATCCAGAACCTGATGTTGTCACTACACTATTTACATGACTGGTCCAACTAATTTCCTACACAGTTATAAGCTCCTGGATATTGATGACAGAGAATTCAGCAATGAAATACCATGGGATATTAAAGGGACTTGGTGGTGTTGTCCCTTGTTGCATGTTGTCATTGCCTGGCACATTTGTGGTGCAGATGTTGTTTGCCTGTTATAAGTCCATGCCTGAATATTATCGAGTTCTTGCAGTATCTTTACATGGACTGCTTCAGTGGCTTGTGAATAATGCTGGATATTGTATAAACATGATTGAACATTCCCACTTATGATCTTTTGATAGAGGGAAGGCCAGGATTGAAATAGTCGAATATAGTTATGTTAAGGATTGAAGGTGGACCAGTAGTGTAATTATAGTTCAGATTGGATTGGTCTTGCTTTTTGTGGACAGAACATATGTGGAACTTTTCCATATTGTCATGTAGATGCCAGTGTGATGACAGTGTGGGACCAAATTAATGTATTAACGTAATTCATTTTTTCTGTTTTCTCTTTTCCTATATTTCAGTTCAACAATCAAGCAAAATCTGTCAGCTGCTTCAGACACCTTGTGCAAGCTAATGTTCGGAATAAGAAGGTTCTCAAAGATGCAGTTAATCAAATACAGGCAAAAGGGATCACTGACTATAAAAAAGGGTTTACATTTGCTTTTGAACAGTTGCTAAATGTAAGTTGTTATTTCTGTTCCAAATGATTGCATGGATAACACCATATTGAATTTGTTTGGAAATTAGGTAAGATATTTTGTTGTCATATTTAGTTTTAAAACAATAGACTGAATGTTATCCGAGTAAATACAAGAAAATATCATTGAAACATTTAATATTTGGTAAATCAATGGCTGAGGACCAATTCATTTACTTCATATTCATCAAAACACAGAAACTCAAGAACAAAATATATCAAAATCAACAGTGAACGAGGTCATTCAGCTAATCATTTCTATGCAGGACCCGTGGTCTAGCTCTTTATTCAGTCCCACTACTGTATTACTTTGTACATGTCCGCCCTCAAGTATTTAGTGAAATTCCTTTTGAAACACACGACTGAGTATGCTTCCACCATCCTTTCACAAACTGTATTTCAGATCACAATTCACTGTGCAAAAAATATTTTCTGATGTGACCTCTGATGTTTTTTCCAATCATTTAACTCTGGCCTTTAGTCACTGGAAACAGGCTTTCCTTATTTACAATATCAAAACCTCCATGATTTTGAGTACTTCTACCAAATCTTTTTGTAGCTTTAACTAATTGACAGAGAACAGCCCAGCTTTGCCATTCTTTCCAAGTATCTAATGTATGACATGGTTCTGTGCTGTTTCATAGAAATAACTCACCACGATGAATAATTCATGTCGAATAGTGTTATGATCCCAGCTGATGTTAATACTGAATAAGTCAGATTCCAGTCTGAAACCTGGGTTGATTGACCTAACTTTGTTTCTTTTTTTTAAACATTGAAGTTCAGTTAATGAACACATTTATAAGAGTTTGCAAGTGTACTTTTAGCATAATGAATAAATGCTCATTGGACAAGAAAAAAACATGAATTGTATTACACTAAACAAAAAGTTTTTAAAAATTTTGCTGCAAATTCAACAGAAGACTCAAACTTGTAATATTATTTTTATGTCAGTGATATCCTTGCAAATTAAATCTCCAGCAAGGATTTATCAGTGTCTCCATACCAAGGTTTGTTGCTTAGGCTGGCACAGTTGCAATTAGTTTCCTTCTGACAAATTACTCCACATTCACTAGATACTTTTGCCTTAGCTGGTATCTCTCCCTGGGACATCGAAAATAAACTCCAAAATAAACTCACTGTTACTTTAACTTCAAAGGAAACGCATGAGTTCCCAAGTGTTAGTTCCTAGTTTCTTGCTGAACTTCTGAAAATAGTGTTCCAGACTTCCATTTCCATTCTCTAGCACAAACATGCACACAACCACTGACTGACTCCCTTATGGAATTTTCTCTACCTCCGTGTTTGTGGATCTGTCATTAGGCAAGCGAACAGTTTTTATTTCCTGTTAGTTCCTCGCTAACTACTAACCCTCACTTCTTCACTTAAAGGGTAATAAAACCTTATTAAAATGCTGATAAGCAAACAGGCTGACAGACTTCTTGTCACCACGACACTGAGGACAGCTCCAAAATGAAACTAAAATCACGTATTCCCCCCTTAAACATATGTTGAATACTCTTCCTTACAATAGGATGCATGCTTTCACTTAACAGGCTGAGCAAGGTTTGACCTCTTTCACCTTGGTCACATTTTATATCTTGGAGGAGTATGTTAAAGGAGTTGAGTTCCATCTATTTTCATTCAGCCACTTTGCAACACAGTAAAGAAAAGAATTTGCAATATTTAAAATATTTTAAAATGATAGGAATACCACTTTAGTATTCAATTGTGATATCAACACTTGTTTTTGAATTAATTGCTTTTATGAACTAGGTAACCCTATTTAAATAGTTCCCATATGTATATGAAGGTGCCTTTAAACAGTGACTGTAGCATTGGTGCAAATCAAAACTGCTTCACATTGATGCTGCATTGATGCTGAGTCTAAATGGATGCTAAAAAATACAAAAATATTAAAGAAACAAAATTATTGGGCAGAAATGATGTGTAGTTATTATTAGGTATCATTATGTTTGATTCTTATCTACAATTGGGGTTAAAGGATGAAAAATATTCAAAGTTGTCAAGATATTGTAAACTAAACAATATGCCTGGTTGTTTAATGGATAGACAAGCCAGGCCATTTCAGTTTTTGTGCAAGAGGGTTAAACATGGTAGTATTTTTTACTCATTGCAAAGGTCTTAGTTAAGTTCATAACTACTGATTGCTTGTTTGCTTACCTATTTTCAATGAATATATCAGTTGGGCAGTTTATAGTCAATGCCACAGTCCAGGGAAACATTAATTGCATTGTTTTTAGGAATGAAGAGAGATTGTTAGAGGATATGTGGTATAACTAGAGTGTAATAATGAGTTTTCTATTTGATTCCTGGGCTTACAACAAATTACCCTAAATATAAGGCAGATAAAGAAATGACTCAGTCCATTTAGAGCAGGGGTTACTAACTGAGTGATCTGAAACGATAACCCGAAAGACTAATTGGGGTAAAAAGCCCGAAAATGTATCAGAAACCCACAAACCTGGGAAGTCAAATTTGAAGATCAGGAATTATAAAAAAAAAAGGTTTTTTATTGCAACTTGTCATTGTGGGATGCAGTAGATTTAAGAAGTATCTTATGAGTTTCAAATTGAAAGAAAATAAATTGATAGCAGATTAATGTTTCCTATTTCTTCACTGCAGTTCAATGTTTCCAGAGCTAATTGCAACAAGATCATCATGCTATTTACAGATGGTGGGGAAGAAAGAGCCCAGGAAATCTTCACAACGTACAACCAGGACAAAAAAGTAAATATTTGTGAAACTGCTAGTTTTGATTTTAAAAATGCAATGCTAATACCATTAAAATTGTTTTTTTTATTGTGGATGAAAATGATCTCAGTGAATTTGGCCACATAATAAACATACTATAGCCCAATAGAGTACATGTTTTGTCTTGTTTGCAAAAATGAACTTATTGAGACTTGATCTATTGAGACTGATTTTCTTTGGCCAAGAATTATTCAGCTTAACTTAAAAATATAATATGTCATGAGAGAATTAGCTGACATTATCGTGCTTTAAACCTGAATGTGTACATGTTTCCCTGGAGGTAAATAATTTCTATTAATTGGAAAGTTAAGCATAAACTGGTGTCAGATTACTCGCTTGCTAAAATTTTAGTGTATTTGTTTGAAAGATTTAACATTATGATGCTAAGAAATGTACTCATCAGTTAAATGGTATAAGTTCAGGAAAAACTTGCACTAAGAACAAAAGTTTGATTCCTTTGCTGAACAAGAATTTGTCTACCTCCATTTGCTAGATTTGTTTTTCCCACTTGCTTAACCTGTATCAAGTCACTGATACATTCTTCTTATATCCTCTTAAAATACTTCCTATCTATCATTGCATCATTTGAAAACTTAGCCATCATGTCTCCAATCCCCTCATCTAAGTCATTGATATAAATTGTTAAAAAGCTGAGGGCCCAGTACAGACTGCAGAATCCTATTCATCACATTCTGCCAATCTATAAAGGACACATAGAAGCAAACAGTTATTATACAGCAATCTAATCTTCCATCCATTGCTAGTATTTTACCCCTCTACCACCAGCTCCTTCTTTGTACAATAAACCTTTATGCCAAATACCTCTTGGAAATCTGTGTACACCATGTTAACAGGCTCCTGTTTTCATCTTGAGGACTCAGACACTCTAAAACATTGTAATAAACTGGTTAAACATGTTTTCCTTTTCACAAGATCATCCTGACTCTTTCCTGTCGTCTTGAGTTTTCTCAAGCGTCCAGTTAAAGCATCCATAATTCTAACTCTCCACAGAAGACATTCAGCCAATTAAGCAATGGTTTTGTGCTTTCTACGTCCCTCCCTTCTGGAATAAAGAAGTTGTACTTGCTGCTTTCCAGTTCAGTGGAGTATTTTCAGAATCTAACAGATTTTGGAAAATGAATACCAACACATCATCTGCCTCATTAACCACCTCTTTTGAGATCTAACAATGAAATGTCTCAGGACCCAGAGACTTGCGATCCCTCAGTTCCATGGCTTTGCTTAGTATCACTTCCACAGTGATTATAATCTCACCAAATGGGCTTTTAAATGTGGCATCAACATGAGGGATGCCAGTATAGGCCAGGACATCTTGGCAATAGTGAGTAGGTCTGGCCACGAGCAGTGGGAGAATGAGGCTAGCATTGAACGAGAAGAGCTCCTTATGGGACATGATAGGTAGTTAATAAATGTGTTTTGGGATGATCGCTCAGAAAAGCTGACTTGGCTTTGCAGAGAGAAACCTTTCCTAAAACTCAATGAAAATTTCACTTTGCCAAAATATGTTAAGATTCAGCCCCAACAGACTGTGGTTTCAACTAAAAACCACAGATGTATTAAAAGTACTGGGTATTCAGCAGCAATGGACAATAGGGCAATAGATAATCTAGGACAAAGCACCACACCACATTCACACCCTCCACCACCGATACTCAGTAGCAGCAGCATGTTTCATTTGCAAGATGCACTACAGAAATTCACCAAGGCTCTTCACTGTTCAAACAAAACTTTTCAAACCAATGATTGCCACCATCTAGAAGAACAAAGGTAATAGTTGCACGAGAGTACCAGCACCTGAGAGTTTCCCTACTGACCTGACTCAGAAATACAGTGTATTAGCATTCATTCAATATTGCTGGATCAATTTGCTGGAAATCAATTCCTTGTTGCACCATATAGACTGTTGTGATTCACAAAGACAGCTCACCATCTCCTCCTCAAGGGCAACTAGGCTTGGGCAATGAATGCTAGCTATGCCAGTTAAAGTCACATCTCATGAATGTATAAAAAGAAACATCCTTATCCACACTTTTCCATATGAAAGTAATAAATGGTGAGACTATTGCCTATTCTTCATTAGTAGGAACATAGGAGAGTACAGGGCTACAAAAGATTCACCAATGGAGCTACTCAGACTGAAAAAAGGAGCATTTAGTTCTGTCTTGGACCTTCGAATCCTCCTTATGATGCTGTCAGAAGAATTGATGCACTGAATCGAAGTTACATAAAATATGTCTTCCATCCCCTTTAAAGTTTCAAAAGGAGCATGAAAGATCAAATGTATAAGACAGAAGCACAATATTGGAAATCTGAAAGATAAATAGAAAATGACGGAAATATGCAACAAGTCATTCAGTATCTATGGTCATTGATGAAAGGGGATTGCGATGAAACATTAACTCTGCCAAACATTAACTCTGCCTCTCTCTGCTCAAATACTACCTGATGTACTGAGTACTTTGCGCATTTTCTGTTCTTAAATCAAACATATGTTTCTCATATTTGCACATGAGTATGAAAAGCATCCTTCAGATATCAAACATGGGGAGTGTTATCTGACCAAGGTATACATTTTGGCTGTTTGAAATCAAAGATTTACAGGTGAATAGTTGCTTTTCATAGTGGAAGCAAATTCATTGCAATGTTCTCCTGAACCTTAATCCAATGCATGACAACTGCCATTTGTCCATATCTCCCAGTATAATTTCCCAATCAGTCGATCTCAGGACAAAGCTGGCAGTCTAAAAATATGGTTTTGGCTTATTTTGCTGAGGAATAATGAGTTGAAGGTAATATTTGAACAAAGCTGTGAAGCAAAACATTTAAGAGAGCTGCAGTACAAGCCTTGAAGAAATGTGTTTTCTGCTATTAACAAAAACACATCACATCAATGAACACCATTTCAGACTTGTTTTTAGTCAATCAGTCACTTGATGCGGTCAACTATTTGATGCATTCATCTTATGTGATTTCGGAATGGAGAGAAAATACAATGGCTTCATTGATTTTTCAGTGTCCTAATAGAACTAAGTCACTGATTTTGACTGAAATATTTAATTCAGACCCTTCTATAAATTGCTCCAGCTGTTCCCATACAGGAAGTTATGTTTGTGCTTGTTCTTTTGTTATGTGTATATACAATATCATTTGGACTTATGCCCATTGTAAAATTGAGCATGAACTTACTAAACTGGCAACTGAGGACTTTTTCCAGGAACTGAATGTTTCAGAGATCCTTTTGTGACACAGTTTGTTTTATGTCTGTTATTAACTGGAAGTTTGTTACGGTCTTTGCCCTTGATCTGAGATGTGAAAAAAAAACTAACAATGCCACATGGCCACTTTTACTGTAACCATACACTGTGAGCCAGCATCATATCTTGGAAATACTCAGCAGGTCAGGCAGCATCTGTGGAGAAAGATACAGAGTTAATATTTCAAATCAATACACTTTAATCAGAACTAATGTCAGAATCATAATAGGTTTTAAGTAATTGAAAGCAGCGAGGGTGGGAAAACAACAGTGGCAGCATTGTGAGACAATTTAGTAAATGGAAGAGATTCAGTGACAAAGGGGTTGGTGGAATAGTGCCCACGGAAGTGGTAAAGGGATAAGTAGAGAAACCAACATTGGCAGAACTAGAGCAAAATGAAAAGTAAAATGAAAGTAAATCTGGAACTAGTAAAAATTTAGGAAAGAAAATGGGACATGGATTAGGATCTGATATTGTTGAATTTGGTATCAAATCTGGCAGGCTGTAGAATGTTTAAACATGAAACAGCCTCGCAGAGTGAAGATTAAGCTCTGCCTTTGATGTCTGGATTGACATCATGCATCAGGAATGGGTGGTTTGCACTCATTGCGTTCTGGGCTGTGGAAGCCCATAAAATCCTCCCTTTGTTTTGGACTTAGCACTTTATTGGTTGATCCAAACCAGCTTCCAGCCATGAAGAATATTTTCATATTGTGGCCTTGATTACTCATCAGCCTGCCACAATTTCACACTGCCCAAATAAAAGAATCCTATATGACAATACAATTCAACAGTTTATTAGGGCTATAATACCTATTAGAAATCCAATTACAAATCAATACAGTTGAAAGAAATATTGATAGATCTGGGACATGCAGAGTCTAGTGATTGATTGATAATTATATTACTCTTTAGTTATTGAAAATATTAATTCCTAAAAGAGTTTGAACAAATATTTTGGAGGTGCCGGTGTTGGACTGGAGTGGACAAAGTTAAAAATCACACAACACCACGTAGAGTCGAACAGATTTAATTGGAAACACTGGCTTTTGGAGCACTGCTCCTTCATCAGTGGTTGTGGAGAAGAAGCACAATATTCTCCATAACCACCTGATGAAGGAGCAGCGCTCCGAAAGCTAGTGTTTCCAATTAAATCTGTTGGACTATAACCTGGTGTTATGTAATTTTTAACTTTAAACAAATATTGTTTGGTTGCCAGGATTGACTAAGGCCCAGTCCCCAGATTCCATTCTATACCACTTTACACCGCTTCTGCTTCCTCAAAGCTGAAGTCCTCTTTGGTACACAGCTCCTTTAACTCCTCTCCCTTATGCTGTTTGGCTCTTCCTCCTGTTTTATGGAGCACCTTGGGATTTTATTTGTTACATTAAAGGGCCGTGCAAATGCACATAGTTCATGTTCATTTTGAAGTCATCTTTGTTGGTGTTTTGGTTTTGCTTTGTTTCATCTCCAGTGATATCTCTGCAGCATATGGCTTTGATATAAGATATACCTCCTCTTTGGGAAGCCTCATTGTGGTCTCTTCCAAATCAAGCTACTCATTACTTTGTGTATGATTTATGCATAAACCGCAATAGAAAGATGAAGATTTATTGTGGTTTCAGTTTGGTATGGAATATTGGAACAACTGACTTGGCATGTCCTAAGAGAAAAGCGGCTAATAGACTGCTCAGGGCGAATGAGTTGTTACCTA
Organism: Chiloscyllium plagiosum; assembly: GCF_004010195.1. Taxonomy (NCBI): domain Eukaryota; kingdom Metazoa; phylum Chordata; class Chondrichthyes; order Orectolobiformes; family Hemiscylliidae; genus Chiloscyllium; species Chiloscyllium plagiosum. The sequence continues at coordinate 28,678,366 of NC_057732.1, forward strand.
ACACTAATGTTACCTAACACTAAATTTCAGAGGGTTTCGTGGGGGGTTTTTCTCCACAAAGTCCAGTACGTTTTCTCAAGCTGTCGATTCATTAACTATATACACCACTCCAATTTAGTCCCTCTCATGTAATGCTCGCCCAAATCTACCACCCTTCATAGCTGGAAGAAGTTAGCACTGGCTAGATTTCCCGAATGAACTGGCATCCCTGTTACCGGTGTCATCTTTGAAAAGCGATTGTGTACCAGGGACAAGCAGTGCCCTGTATGGTTTGTGGCAATTGCAGTGGACATGGCAGATATGGAGAAGTTGGTGCCCTGCTCTGTGGACTGATACCCTAAATGTCCTGGTGGATGGGGTGTGCAGAGGAGGACCAGCCTCTTCCCATAGGATTGGCAGAGGAGGCTACAACACCAGACTCTGCCAGTTTCGTCCGAGGTTACAACCCAGACCAGTGCAGTCTCAATCATCCAGAGAACTGCCCAGCAGTGTAGAGAGGAGATTAAAAACCTTCCTCACTCTAGCCAGGGTAAGTGCCAGTACCTGTTGTCTGCTACTTCCATGTTGGAAAGGATAGCTCTGACAACACATTCAAATGGAGTGCATGAGGAATAGTTTCCGAGAGCAATATATCCTGGATTTAGAAATGGGTAATGAAGCAGGTTTATTAAGTGACCTCAGAGTAAAAGATCCCTGAGGAAGTAGTGATCATAACATGATTGAATTTAATATTTGGATTGTTTGTGAGAAGCTTGGATTGGAAACAACTATTTTTAACTTAAATAAAGAGAATTACCATGAATTGAGGATAGTGTTAGCTAAGGTGAACTAAGCAGATAGATTAGGAGGAAAGACAGTAAGCAAGCAATGGTAGGCATTTAAGGAGGTAATTCATGACTGAGCAAAAATGTATCCCAGGAAGGAGGCAAGATTTTGAGAGGGATAAACTAACCATGGATAACCGAGGAAGTGAAGAGATTGTAAAGTTGAAATAAAAAGTATGTATGGAGGCAAAATCAGTGATAGCCCTGAAGACCGGGATAAATTCAAAATCCAGCAAAGGAAGACTAAAAAGATAATAGAGAGAGAGAAAATAAGCTATGAGGGCAAACTGGCAAGGACAATAAAAATGGATAGTCAGAGCTTTTTTAATACATAAATATGAAAAGAAAAGGTCAAAGTGAACATAGGCCCCTTAAAAATGAATCTGGGGAGATAGTTATGGGAAACAAGGAATTGGCAAAGGAGTTAATGGATATTTTACTTTCTTTTAATGCTAAACAAGCACCATTACTGTCACTAGAAAAGTACTATTAGACAAACTAATGGGGCTACAGGTGGATAAGTACCAGGCTCTGTTTGTTTACATCCTAGGATCCTAAAAGAAGTATTTTGTAGAAAGAAGCTGTTTTCTAAGCATATTTCAGCTCATTGCAACTAATTAAATGCTTCTAAGGTGTTCTTACTGCTGTAATGGAAGAACCAACGGCAGCCACTTTGTACACAAGGTCCCACAGCTGCAATAAGTTTTATGATGATGTTGGGACTAGATTGTTTTAGATTATAGTCTCAAGAATAAAGTTAATAATCACTTGAAAACTCTCAGATTCAAGCATAAACCGAGAGAAGCACAGTCCTAAGCATGTTGGTCCGTTAGTAGGGAATGTTAGCGAGAGCAGTTGAGTTGCTGCTGTGTCTGTGGATTTGCAGAATGTGTTTGATAAAATGCTAAGTAACAGGCTTCTTCGCAGAACTAAATTCCTTGGACTTAAACTGACAGTGTTTGGATGTGAACTTGACAATGAGACAAAAAGCAAAGAGTAGTAACGAGTCATTGTTTGCCAAACCAGAGGAATGTACACAATGGTGTTCCCTACAGTTCTGATCTATTTATGCATATTCTTGATCTGGATTTGGGTATACAGAGGATATTTACAAATTTTGCAGATTTCATAAAACTTGGAAATGTAGTTAACAAGGAGGCTAGTAGCAAACTTTAGCAAGAAATAGAAAGACTAGTGAAATGGGCAAAAGGAGGAGGATGGAAATTTAATGCAGAGAGGTATGAAGCAAGGAACTTTAGACTTTTAGAAAGAAGTATCAGAACAAGCATCAGAAAGTGAATGGTACCATTTTAAAGGAATTGTAGGAGCAGAGAGACCTGGAAATCATTTACACAAATGTTTGAACATAGCAGAGCCAGTTGGTATATCGGCTGTAAAATCATACGTATTTATTAATCATATTTTTTAAAAAATAGTGTGTACAATCAAGGAAGTGAACCTCAACCACTGTAGATCGCTAGTGAGGCTTCAGCTGGCACATCAGGTGTAAATCTGGGCTTCAGGAAGTATGTTGGTAAGAATGGAAAGAAGATTTGGCAGAATTTGATGAGAATCGAGAGCCCTCAGTGAGTGGAAAGTCTCAAAAAGCTGAGATTGTTCTCCTTGGGGTAGAGAATAGTCAGGGGAAATGTAACAGAGATGTTTGAAGTTATTGGTGGCTTTCATAGAGTAGATAGGGAAAGATTGTTGCCACTGATAGAGGACACATTTAAAATCATTGGTGGTGAAACCATCAGGGAAATTAGGACATTTTTAATGCAAAGAGTTTTTATGATTTGGAATTCAATGACAGTAAAGGTATTCGCAGGAGATTGGTGTTAAAATTACCATAGGAATTTGTTATAAATTTAAAATGATAAACATTTGAAGAGCTTTGGAGAAGCAAAGGGCACTAATTCGACAGCTCTCATGATGACTTGAAACAAGCCTGATAGGGCCCATTCATTCTGTGCTGCAAAATTCTGCGATTTTCTAATATAACTTTTACCTTGCATGAAGATACGTTAGGATATTGTAAATGTGTTAATAGCACATTCAAGATTTCCTCATTTACTGAATAGTCATGTCTTTTCATGTTAGGTGCGAGTGTTCACCTTTTCAGTCGGTCAGCATAACTATGATAAAGGACCATTACAATGGATGGCCTGCACCAATAAAGGTATTTATGACTTATCTTTTAGGGTCATATTTAGAAATTATGTATTCAATGAACAGCTGTCTGTTTTTAACTACCCCATTCCCACTTTTCTTTAGCTTAAAGAAAATGACTCTGAGTACATTATGAACTGTTATTTCTTTATTTCAGGCTACTTTTTTGAAATTCCTTCCATTGGAGCAATACGTATAAACACACAGGTAATAATGTTACACTTCAACTTACTAGGCTGAAACTATTCAGTTTTTACATACCTTTGTATAGACTCCAGATTTTTAAAAAAAACTCTAAGAACAGATTAGATAATGGGTAATTTGTAGGTAAATACAGAGAAATCCTTTCTGTGGTAAAACTTGCAAATTATATTTGATTTGTTTGCACATTGTACTGTACTGAATGTCGTTTACTACATTGATAGTTTGCCTTCGCCTTTGCTTGAACAACCCCACCAGTTTGATTTAAACCGATCCTGGTTAGTTGTTGATTTCTATTGGCTGCTCCTGAGTTACTGTCGTTGGGGGCTACCATTTAAAGGTGCTGACGTTCACTGCAAATGGCATGGCAAATGGCAAAGTCCTTTATTATAAATTCATGGATTGAGCGCAGATCATGTGTTTTCAGTCTTACTGCAGTGGGTTTGTTCTTCCTTGGCCTGCAGTATGACATGGAGAACATAAAAAGGTGAGCAAGACGAGGACAATTTGCTAAGTAAGAGAGGAGGAGGGTAAAAGAAAAGAACTTGAATTGAATCGAATTGAATCAAATCAAATCAAATAGAATCAAATCGAATTGTGTACCAAGACACAGTGAAGAGCTTTGTCTTGCAAGCAATACAGGCAGATCACATAATTACGTAGCATAGACAAGTAAATAATAGGTAAACAGCGGCAAAACAAAAACACAGGTACAGGTGAATGCTAATACTTTGTAAGGCCATTCAGTATTCTAACAACAGTAGGATAGAAACTGTTTTGAAACTGGCTGGTGCATGTGATCAAGCTTCTGTACCTTCTCCTCAGTGGTAGAGGTTGTAAAAAAACATTGCCAGGATGGGATGGATCTTTGAGAATGCTGGCGACCTTTCCTTGACAGTGGGCCTAGTAAATGGATTCTATAGATGGGAGGTTGGCCTTTGTGATTTTCCAGGCTAAGTTCACTACTCTCTGTAACTGTCTCCGATCCTGAATGGTACAGTTGCCATACCAGGTAGTGATACATCCAGACAGAATGCTCTCGATGGCACACCTATAGAAGTTGGCAAGGTTATTTACCATTATGCTGAATTTTCTGAGCTGCCTGAGGAAGAAGAGATGTTGGGCCTTTGTAACCAGTGCATCCACATGAAGAGTACAAGAAAGCTTGTTGTTGATGACCACTCCCAGGATTTGACCCTCTCCACTCATTCCACTTCTGTGCTGTGAATGTGTAGGGGGCATGAGTAACATCTCGCCGAAAGTCAATAATGAGTTCCTTGGTTTTACCGGCATTGAGAGCTAGGTTGTTCTCAGTGCACCATTTTTCCAGGTCTTCCCGTCTGTAGTCTGTTTCGTCGCCATCTGAGATTTGACCAACTGTGGTGGTGTCTTTAGTGAACTTGTAAATGGCTTTAGTCTGGTATTTGGCGACGCAGTCTTGGGTGTACAGCGAGTACAGTAGGATACTGAGTATGCACCCCAGGGGGCTCCAATGTTGAGTGTTAGTGAGGATGAAATATTGTCCTCAATCTTAACTGATTGTGGCCTGTGGGACAAAAAACTGAGGATCCAGTTGCAGCAAATGGGGCTTAGTCCGAGATCACTAAGTTTAGTAATCAGTGTCGAGGAGATAATAGTGTTGAAGGCTGAACTGTAGTCAATGAGTAGGATTCTCACGTCGCTGTTCTTGGTGTCAAGATGTTCTAGGGAGGAGTAAAGGGCAAGTAATATGGCATCTAACATGGATCTGTTGGCCAAATAGGCAAATTGGAGCGGGTCAAGAGTAATTGGGAGGCTGGAGTTGATTAATGCCATGACCAGCCTTTTAAAGCACTTCATGACCACTGAAGTTAGAGCCACTGGGCGGTAGACATTGAGACATGCTGCGTGAGCCTTCTTAGGCACAGGGATGATGTTGGCCCTCTTGAAACAGGCAGAGACAGTGGCCTGCTGCAGGGACAGGTTGAAGATGTCTGAGAAGACCTCTGCCAGTTGATCTGCGCATGCTCTGAGTGCACGGCCTGGTACTCCATCTGGTCCCATCGTTTTTCTTGGTTGTTGCCTTTTATGACCACAGGAAATCTCAATGTTTCACAGCAAATTAAATCCTTTTAAAATGTAATCAATGTTATAATGAAGGAACGTAATCACTGATTTGCATACACAAACTCTCTGGACAGTAATGTGACCAAAGAGTCTGTTTTTGTGATGTTGGATGAAGGATACATATTGACCCTGTCAGAACTTTCCTGCTCCTCTTCAAACTATATTGCTTTGGGATATTTTACATGAAAGGACAGAGGGGACCTTGGTTCTTCATCATCTTATCTGAAAGATGGTACCTCTAACATTGCCTCACTCTCCCAGCACTGCATTGAAGGGTCAGTGCTGGGTTTTGTGCTCAAGCCTGGAAAGGATCTTGTCTCCATAGCTTTATGACTGGGAGTAGAAAGTGCTACCAACTCAGCTACCTCTGTGGAGGAGAAGACGGCTCTCAGCATGGTCATCTTGTGCCTTTTTTCCTTGTGTATCTGTAACAGAAAAATGCAAAGTTAGGGTTGTAGTAAGGATGGTGCATAAAGTGTTGGTGACAAGGGAGTGAGAGATGCGTGCACACACCGCCTGCTGCTTCTAAATCAGAAGAAGGTTGTGGGATAAGTGCAAGTGGGAATCAGGATGAGAATTAGGTGTGAGCGTGTGCAATCTCTTGCAACTGCACAACAGATGACAAGCATCACCACCTCCATCTGGGTGAGTGCATACAGGCACCGTATCCCCGAAGATTGAGGGTTGTGTGTTATGATGTATGATGTATTCTGTTTGCTTCATGTCTCAATAACTCACAATGGCACCAAGCTGCAAAATGGGGATGTGATGTGAAGCGTACAAAGGTGAGGTGAATGTGAGGTATGAGGCATAGATTGATAGAGATTGTGGCAGAAAACTGGCTTTTCAAAGTGAAGGCTAGTTTTTAGTGCTGTTAACCTTGCATGAATTTGCTTCAAAGATATAGGCTGGGGTTAATCGCACATTCAATCCCTCAGCATATTTTCAAGACTATCCAGTTGGGCCCCCATGGTGTCGTCATAGATATGTTCCTGCTCAGGGCATTATATCTTTGTTATTTATAAAGGAAGACATTATTTCAAAATTGAGACTGCAGTGAATGTACTGGAGTTCAGATACATTGAGTTGCAACACATTACCCTTTCCCTTCTGTGACCCGAGTTTCAGTCCAGTTCGATTGCTGGGAAGAAGCCCTTCCTCCAGCCATGCCCACAGGTTCTAAGTGTAAGTGTCTGGTTAAGCTGAACTCAGTTCTGACAGCTCAAACACAAATCTCAATATTATTGAAAACTTTGCATTAATTAGCATTTTTTCAGAGAGGTCACCAGGAGGCCGGGCTTCGGGAATTGTTTCTTTTGAAACGGCAGGTTTGGATTCGAGTGAAAGGATGTTCATTTCCCACTATTAGACTGGGGAAATATTGATGGTATCTGGAAATGGAAAAACATCATTCACACTGACAGTCAATATTTCTCATATCTGCTGAAAGTGTAAACATTTTGAGACATCGCTGGGGCATTTTCAAGTGTTCATTAACATACATTCACATTTAGGTTTCTCAAATTTCTTTTGTAAAAGTGTGAAGATTCACCCTGTAACTAAGCTGAGGAGCCAGCCACTTAGACTTAGTGGTGTTCAAGATTAACCATAAATGCTTTGTAAAGGCCATGACAATATGTCTTGTCTTATGGAATAAAATATTGCTCTTTTAGCTGTACCTTCTGCCTAGCTATGAGTAATGCTTTAAGTGATCTGCAATTTGTGTCTGGTATGTGTCATTAGTGCCACTTCTCAAATGTCATCGTTCTTCTGGGTGATCTTATCAAAAAGGAATGGAACCTTGTCAGTTTCAGTTAGGAATTTATTTTTGCTGAGTTAGATTCTCAGCAAGAGCTCAATTTTAACAATTACACATTACAATTTTGTGTGTCGTGCCACAAAACTCTGAGCTGTTCTTTACAATATTGGCCTAATTTGTAATGAGGTCAGCCAGATGGATCTCAGAATATGAGTTCCCTGATTGGGGCTGTTACTCTGGTCCAACCAGGGAGCCCTGGCTGACAGATAAAAACAGGAGTGTCACAGGTACTGTTACTTTAGGAGCTAGCTCTGACTTAGTTGGGTCAGTGTCATGTTCTATGCATATGTAAATAAAGGGTGACCTATAATGGGATATTGGCCTTTGTGGTGTTATTTCACACTTCTTATGTTAAATGTATGACCCCTGGTTATTGATATCTCTCCTTGTGGAATACATGCATTTCTATTCACCCTATGTATGTCCCTCAGAACCTTATACACAACTATTAGGTCCTTTATTAACCATTGCTGCCCATGAGAACAAGACCAACTTTCAAGAGTTGGACCATCTGAAATATAGCCACAAGTTAGCAGCAGAATAACAGGCCATGGCATAATGCTCCTGCCATTTTGAGACTGGGGGAATATGAAAATTCAGATCAAACAATCCGCTTACTGCATTTATACCCACTGTGAGTGAGGTTGGTGAGACACCTGGATTACCACATTTAAATTTGAAACCATATCTTGGGAAATTTATATTATTGGCCTTGGAGGGAATTCCCCAGAACGACAGTTGATATGCAAGGTTTACTTGCCAGACTGACTGCAAAACCTCGGCTTGTTTTCCAGGGAGTTAACAAGGTTGAAGGGTGATTTGATCAAGCCGTTGAACATAATCCAGGAGTTTAGTAGGTAAATGCAGAGAAAGCTTTTCTGCTAATTTGACTACCCAGAATAAGGTGCTACAATTTGACACTCTCCCCTGGCCACCACCTCTTTATCTCTGATCGTCCATTTGGGTCAGGCAACCCACTGAGTCTACATAAATAAGAGCTGGCCAATCAAATTCACTGAGCCTCACATTCACCTATAGGCTGATCTGGTGACATACGCTGCCAGTCAGTGGTCCTGGAGTTAAAAGTCCACTTACTGGTAGGTTTGAGTCATTATGAGCAATTACATAAAAGGTTGGCCAGCATATCATCTTCTGGGGTGTATTTGTGAGGAAGTTATGATTGTAATTAAACCAATCTATTATACAAGAAGTTCGTATGCTCTACTGAGTACTATTCTTTTAAAATCTTAATATTCCACATTTATAAAGCATGGTGAACATTAAGAATTATTCTCTGTGGTTACCATTGTGGATAGCTTTGACTGCTGTGATCAATTGTTTGGTTTATTCCATAGGAGTATTTGGATGTGCTTGGAAGACCAATGGTTTTAGCTGGCACAAACGAAAAACAAGTTCAATGGACCAACGTGTACCTGGATGCATTGGTATGATATGAACAACTTGTATTTATCACAGCTGGCATTTGCATTGAGTGAGAGGTATAACTAAGAGAAGTTCAAATTAGCCAATAAAGAAGGATATCAGAAGAATGCATTCTTTGTAATGTACACCATGTTTGCCTATGAAATAGTGGATATGTCAGCAGTTATCTATAGTAATGCTGTCAGGCACATTCAAAATGTTTCCTGATTGAATTAACCAACATGTGATGCCCTTGACAGCTGATTATGCAATTATTTTGAATTGAATAAATTGGATCTCAAGTAGACAACGGACTCTTTATTCCAAGCTGAAAAGTTATGGCATGACAGTTGAATGCTCTGATGAAGGAAACTCAAGACATTGTGAATGAAAAACAAAGAAGATGCCTCCTATCTTAGTGAAAAGTAAAACTAATTATGTGATTGAGTTCAATTTAATTTTGCTGATTGTCATCCATTGCTCAACTCTTTCAGATAGATTTACAGCATTTTCTGCTGAAAATGTGATATATTTCATGCTGCATTTAGCTTCCCGATTATGTGTATTTTGGAAATTGCTCTGAGCAAAAAGCTTTCAAAAATACACTTCTGGAAAAGGAGGTATTAATGAGGCATTTATCTGGGGAAAATGCAAGTGTTGTTGTGTTTATTTTCATTTTGTAATTATGAATTCAAAAGCAGACAGAATTAACCTGGGCTGTTTGACATGAATCACAGCCATGTTTTCCTCTCTCATTGATAGTAGAAACATTATAATAACACTTAGTAAAAGAGCCCAAAGTGCTTCACAATATTCTGATCCCACTATCTTGGTTATCATTTACTCCTGTTCATTTTCCTCTAATTTGGTTACCAAGGTTTTGATTTCTGTTTGAATTTTGAAATCGTCATTCAGGGCTCAGAAGTTTCCAGATTTTCACTGGGCTCTTTAGATAGTTATTATGATAAAGAGAACAGTAATGTTGTGGTAATGTTAAAGAACTCATAATTCATCTGCCTAGCCTAATGTTCCAGAGTTGTGTTAAATTCCTACAGTGACAGATGGAGCAATTTACATTTTTAAATTAATAAATCTGGAATAAAAATCTCAACTTAATTATTAATATTGTAGAATTGCTGTACAAACCCACTCTGTTCACTAATGGTGTGTGTGTGACTCCAGAACCATACTAATAATATTTAATCTGAAATGGCTTGGCAAGTCATTCATTAGTAGGCTACTCTCTGCTCAAGGGAAATTAGGGATGGGAAATAAATGCTGGTCTTACTAGGGACCTGACATCTTAAGAAAGGAAAATGTTACAGCTAAAAGGCACAATGTGACAGCACTTGATATATCTGCTCTAGCCTGACAAGTTTATGGATGAATCCTCTCTCAGGAAGGTTTCTCTCCTTCCCCCATCTCATGCAAGTGCTTTTTGATAGTATTTAATTTTCTGGTCCCCAATGCTATTGTCAAATGTGCCCTTCAAATTTGAAAGAAATATTGATGCCCTTTAGCTGAAGGCTGCAGCATGAGGCTTGTGGCTGTTCAGAGCTGTGCTTGAATACACATGGTTATAATGGTATCCTCCTGACCCCAAGGGCTTGAATGCACAACTGGGAGAAGGTTTGCAGCTTGAGACATGGAGTCAGTGTGTCTGCCTCCTGGAGAGACTGTGGGTTGATCTTGTTGCAGAGGGTGTAGAATCCAGAAACATTCAGTAAGCATTGTATCGGGTGCTTAAATATTTTTTTCATGTATCAATGCTGCAAAATAAAAATATCTGCCAGTCTGTGGAGCCATGCATGTTGCAGTTTGTCCCGAAATATTCAATCCAACTTTTACTCATTGTCAGTCATGACCTTCTTGAGTTATATATAGTATATGACATCTCAGATGGCATTGCCAATAAATGGGAGCAATCTCTTAATGATATCACAAAATACTGTGCTGGTACAAAAGGTTAACCACATTGCTTTCAGTTGTGTTCTGAACCGGCTAAAAGTTAAGTGCTATTAATCTTATCATCCAGCTCATTCTTCATGGAACACAGGAAAGCTTTCCCTACTGCCATTAATATCTCCCAGTTCAATTCAGTTTTACTCTTTCCTGCTTTTAGTTAAATTGTTAAGATTTTTCTTTATTGCCGTTTTGTAAATTCAAAGTACAATGAACAAATTTACTCCGCTTTAAATAACATGCTTTACCGGAACTGTCCAAGATATTTCCTTTTTCCTTTAAGATTCTATATTTATTTAAATTGATCAGACCTTTTCGGAAAATATTACCAAATGCAGATGATAAATCCAAATCACAGCATTACTCTCTAATATTCTGCTTTAATCAATATGTTGAGGGATTGAGATTTTTTTTCCCAATAATTGTAAGAACACCAATGACGTCTCATTGTTATGTTAGTTATTAATGCCTAATTTCCTTTTTTCTCAATTTTAGTTTTCATCCCAAAACAGATATTTGTTGTTACTTGTATAATAATGACATGTTGTAGTCTTAAAAAGATTCATCAATTTGTATGATGGTATCCCTCAACAGTAGATTGCATATATGTTATAAGCGTCCTATTGTTAGAAGACATTGTATGTTCTGGTCACTGTAATCAGTACCATGGGAGATCTATTAATATGTTGAATGAATACACAATTTTGTGGGAGACTGTATAAAATAATTTGTTATTTGAGAAGTATATGATTTAAGTCTACACTTTACCCATTGTCTCTTCCAGCATTTTAAAATCCTGGTCCCCTACCTCTGATCAAGTATCAAATAACTGCCAGCCTTGTGGCTTGGTGGAGTTTTTAAAAATTAACTGTGTAAACAAGAAAGATACGTATATCAGGGATCTATAGTGAGTAATATTTATCCATGTGAAGAAATGGATGGCATGGAAGCCTTCGAGGAAGAGGCATAGTGAAAGGACAACAACAATGAGATGAGTGGAGGTGAGGCAATCTCAAAGCTGTGAGGGGTATTCAGGAAAAGAAAGCAAGTGAGTTGGAAAAATGGAGAGTAGAAGGAACTTGCAATAATTGAAGGGTTAGGAAAGAAACAAATACTTTCCTTGAAAACAGAGACAGTTCCAGAGCACATCGATGCATTTATTAAAATAACACTCATGTCTTTGAGCATTATGATATTGCCATACACAAAATGCAGCTATAATTTCCTTAAGATGACTAATAAACTGGTCAAACATCTTGCTGTTTGATGTTCACACAGGAGAGGAAGCTGGTGAGGGTTATTCACCAATAAGCAAATATGGTCACACATTGTTACATTATTGAACTAATTATAACCCAACAGGGCAGCTGGGGACCTGAAATCCAGATACTGAAAGAAATGTAGAATGAAAACCTGGTATTGATAATGTTGACTGTGAAACTACCAGATTGTCATAAAAATCCATCTGGTTCATTAAGATTTGGCTGCTATGTGGTTCCAGATTAACAGCAATGTGATTGTCTTTTGAAATGGCTTAGAAAAGCACTCAGTTATATTCAAGCAGCTTTTCAAGGGCAATTAGGAATGAGCAATAAATGCTGGCCGTGCCAGTGACACCTACATCCTGTGAGTGAAATGTTTGTCATAGTGCTTCCACTAGAACCTCTACGCGACATAAAACAGAGACGGCAAATTACAAATCCAGTTGCAAGTCTGAGAGTAATTCATTTGCTCTTTTATTGACCATTATAGGGCCTGATAGACTCATTACATTTCCTCACTTCACCTGCACCAGAATTAAAACCCTCAGGCCAGTAATGACAATAAAACCTTGGATATAATGGGTTGCAATTTGCTGTTGGACTTAGTCGATGTGAGTAATGCTACCAGCCATTCTTTAAACTTGTCCTTGGCAGTTTCATCTCCATGATATTTTAAACCTGAGTTCAGAAAGTGTGAGGGAAACGAGGCATCTGCTATCTAGATGAACATAACAAGCAACTGTTCATCTCCTTAAACAATCAGGTTAAAGGATTATAACTAATGTCAGAAGAACTGCGAAAGGAGTGTGAATTTGACTGGGTAAGTTCAAAGTCTAATGAAAGGGCAGTAAAAAAATAAAAATTGGATTACAAGAAAAAGAAATTAGAGATATAGAAGTAGAAAAGTAGTTTTTATTTTAAATTTTACTGTTGCTGAATTATAATGGTTACTTTTTGTTACCAGTCATTGACAGTAGCACATACAGTTGTAACTAAATATGTACAAAATCCAAATTGCTCAAACAGGCTTTTGCATTACTTCAAGCCAATTTTTACTTTCTGTAGTGAGATTAGTTTGTTTATTGTTGAAAATACAGCAACATTTCCACAATGAGTCAGACAGAGAAAATCCCATGATGTTGACGTCAACGTTTGAATTTCTTTATTCACCTCACCTCACCTCACCTCACCTCACCTCACCTCACAACAGTACAGCACAGCGCAGGAACAGGCCCCTCGGCCCACTACATCTGTACTGATCATGATGCCATTTTGGCCATGATGTGGATCTCCATCACTCTAGAATGAACAATGTGACAGGAACATAATTTACTAGCCACTTAAATAGCAGTAAAAAAAGTCATATTTTCTAAATTTCAAACAATCAGTTTTAAGTAAGAACTGAAAGAACTGCAGATGATGTAAATCATGAACAAAACCAGAAGTTGCTGCTAATCGCTCATCAGGTCTAGCAGCATCTGTGAAGAGAAATCTGAGTTAACGTTTTGGGTCGAGTGATCCTTCCTCCAATGAATTTTAAGTGCTAGATTTTCTGCTGTCGTGTGTTGTGTGTTTAAACAATTCAGATGGGGGGGGGGTTGTAACATCTACCATGTGGCCTCCAGTCACCCACTGCATCCCTGCTCCCAATCCGACTGCTGACCTCTGTGTGACTTTGCACTGACAATGGGGGATGCCCCTGCCTCCACCTGGGACTTATTGAGTACTTGAAATGACCAATCAGTGGCTATTCAAGGGCCACATTCCAATGCCATCGCTATTTCTTCCAAGGCAGTTGGAAGCTCATGCCAAGAGGGTGTCCCAGCACTTCAGGCTGCAAAACTCTTAGTACTAGTGTAGGGGTGAGTGACCCTTCTATACAAGTCCCCTGTGCTCATTGGAGGTATCTCTCTACCCATCCCCGCTGATAGCACGATCACACTTGCCTCTTTCACTAGACTTTCAAAAGCCATACCCCTCGCTGGAGCCTGCCAACCTGACACTGGTGAAATTCATACTCTCCACCCCAAACTGCCTCTCCCCAGTCCCAGCACTTACCATTGTTTTCAACTTCAGCAACAAACTCCATTGGGGGGCAGTTCCTGTTGTCCCAGGAGTGCTCACCGTCACAGCTGGGATCACTACGTTACTGACTATTCAATCCTTCAGCAAATTTCAGACCTGGGCTCCCTGTTCCTGAGGGGCTAACATTCCGCATTGCCCTTATTCATAGTCAATTGACCGTTACATCTCAGCTGGGCAGCTGTTCTTGATGAGGTGTAGTGAGAGTGATTGGCATCATACCAACAACAAAGGAAGGTGGATCTGATTGTTAATGATTAATCATTTCAGTTCTAGGACTTTTCTGCAGGGGCTCCTCAGCATTGTATCCCAGGCTCAACTACCTTCAGCTTCACCAACGACCTTCCCTTCCTTGTAAGGTCAGAAATCAAGATGTTTGCCAATGATTGCACAATGTTTAGCACCATTTGTGACTCCTCAGCTTCTGAAGCAGCTCATATCCAAATGCAGCAAGATCTAGACAATATCTAGAACAAGGAACATTTGTGTGACACAAATACCAGATCATACCTTTCTCCAACAAGAGAGGACCTACCTATCACCTCTTGACATTCAATAGTATCAACCTTACTGAATCTGCTACTATCAACTTCCTGGGGGTTACCATTGACCAGAAACTCAACTGCACTAGCCATATAAATACTGTGGTTATTAGAACAGGTCAAAGGCTCTTGGTGGCAATTAACTCACCTTCCTGATGAAGGGCTTTTGCCCGAAACGTCGATTTTGCCTGTACTATCAACTTCCTGGGGGTTACCATTGACCAGAAACTCAACTGCACTAGCCATATAAATACTGTGGTTATTAGAACAGGTCAGAGGCTCTTGGTGGCAATTAACTCACCTTCCTGATGAAGGGCTTTTTCCCGAAACGTCGATTTTGCCTGTCCTCGGATGCTGCCTGAACTGCTTTGCTCTTCCAGCACCACTAATCCAGAATCTGGTTTCCAGCATCTGCAGTCATTGTTTTTACCTCACCTTCCCAAAGCCTCACTGCCATGTACAAGGCACAAGTCAGGGCTGAAAATCAACAAGAGGGTCTGACTTTTCACCAAATTGGAATGACTGAGGAGCACTTTCCAAATGGGATGCATTCCGATTCTAGGTTGACAACTTCATTTCTGGATTTTTTCAATGTCAGAAGTTTCTTTTAAGGATGTGGGCTGGTTCAGGACATAACCCTGTAACCTGCACTCCAAATGTGACCAGCTCTGTTGTAAAGATGGGCATGTTCTATTCTTCCATGACTTTCATAGCATTGGCTCAGCTTTTCAAAGATTTGTGGTCCGAGGAAATCTCAGGTGTGGTGAACCATAGAAAAGCTATGGCACAGAAAGAGTGCAGTCAGCCTATCAGGTCTGCTGTCCTGTCACTTTCAGGGACCTGTGCGCATTCCTGTACCCTCTCAATACCCACCTGCTTGTTGTGTATTCTTTTACGTTGTTTGTCTCCCCAAAAACATAATCTCACACTTGTACGGATTGAATTGCATTTGTCACTTTTCCACCCACCCAAACAAATCACTGATACCATCCTGCAACCATTCTGTTCACTATCAGCTACCTGGTTATTTTTGTGAATGCAATCCTATCTCCCACATTCAAATCTAAATCATTAATATATACCAGAAACAGCAAGGGGACACAAATGCAGGCCCACAGAACGCCATTGGAAACTGCTTTCCATTCGTTAAAACAACCATAATAAATTACCCTTTGTTTCCTGTCACTGAGCCGATTTATGATCTAATTCACCACATTTCTGTATCACATAGGCTTTATTATTTTGCCTGAACATTGACATTTGCATTGACAAATGTCTTTCCATGCAGTCAACATCTACTGCATTACCCTCATCAATCCTCCTTGTTACTTCCTCAAAATGTTTAGTAAGACACAATCTTTCTTTTGTAGAGCTGTACAGACTATCTGTGATTAATCCATGTGCTTCTAAATGGCATTTCGTCCTATTTCTCAATCTTGATTCTAATAATTTGCCCACAACTGGGGTCAGACTGACTGGCCCGTAATTGTTGGACCGATCCCTCCCAACCTTTTTGAAGAGTGGGAAATTTTTCATAGACTTTTAACACCCAGCCTCTTACCTGAATCCAATGAGAATTAGAAAATTATCATCAAAGCATTAGTTATTACCTCTGGGATTTCCTTTAACAGCTTAAGATACGGGTCATCTGGCCGTGATGATTTATCCAACTCCATCAGTCAAGAATTGGCAATGAGATTTGACTGAGAGCCCAGAAAACAATTGATGTATTCAACCATCTCAGCCAAAGGAAATATATTCCGTGATTGACAGCTGCGACTTGTAGATGTCTATTATCAATTGTATGATATTTACTCATTTCACATACTTTCAGTTTCTGCTATTGATGCTTTAATTCAAATGGGTAATGGGTAGACAGTTTTATTGTGCATTGTGAAATAAATTTTTTTAAACATCGTGCAAGGTTATTTTTAAAAGCTTTTTTTTTACACATTCTCTACCTTCTTTGGATAATTGGGTTTTAAAGTAGAAGTAACTTGTTTTTATTAATTCATGGGATGTGGGCATTGATGGATTTATTGACCATCCCCAATTACTCAGAGGACAGTTAAGTCTCAACCGTATTGCTGTGGGTCTGGAGTCACGTGTTGACTAGACTAGGTAAGGACTGCAGTTTCCTTTCTTCAAGGACAATAATGAACCAGATGAGTTTATCTGACATTTTAAATTCTGTGAGGATGCCTCTTTTTTTCTTTTGGGACGGAAACTCATTTTGTTAGCATTGGGTGAAAGCAGCCTTTCCTGGAAATCATGTGACCGAAGTTAAATGATTAGGCAAGCAATCAGTGGGGCAGAAGATGGCTAAGTTCAGGAGAAAAAGAGCCTTACCTGTGGATGTACGGGTTAGCAGCTTCAAAAGGGGTGGGGGGAGGGTGTTGCTGGGGAGGTGGTGTTGTCCAGGTGAATAAGATTTAGTGAATGTGCAGAATGTTTCCTAAAATAAATGCTTGCAAACTTGTCAGGAAGGATCTTATAAAGTGAAGTGAAAAGAGATAATTCACAGTGGTTGAGTGTCTGAAAGAGATATTGTTGAGAATAAGGGTTGAATCTTTTTTGTGTTGTTCATAAGGTCTTTCAAAATTATTATATATAATATATAGTTTTTCTTTTTCTCTTCATTTAGGTAGTAAATACATGTTCTTTTTGTATGATAAACATATGTTATTTTGTTAATAGTACAGCGACAACCTCATGTGAACATATTCAGTGGGTATCAAACAGCAAAATATAATTTATGGTCTATCAAGCAGGGTTTTGCTCCAAAATCTGGTGCAGTATTACCATCAATGGGGACAATAATCTATACATTCAAATTCTCTGGGTCATTGGGGGCTCTTGTGGTGCAGTAGTACTGTCTCTGTCTCTGAGCCAGAGGCCTGAGTTCAGGACACACCTGCTCTGGAGGTGTGTATTGGCATCTCTGCATAAGTTGGTTAGAAATATCAGCAGTGTGTCAATGATTATACAAGTACATTATTTTTGCATGGGGGTGGGTGGAGGATGGAGGAATGAGCTGGCATGGATAGGGCATGGGGATTTGGTGAGGGCTACATTGTTTTTATTCAAACTGGGGTAACCCACTGGAGAGCTGGTTCCTTTAACATCTCTACACCTGGCAGCTGTTGCCTCTTACCTGGTTGGGCACCACCCTATCATAAAGATCACATCTTTGCAGACACTTCCATCTGGAACATGTGCTTGAAGCTAGGACTTTTCCCATTTCCTGTTGGCCACCTCAAAGCTGAAAAACCAGGCCATAGTGCTTTGAGTCCTCTGCAGATCTGCCAGTTTCTAAAACGAGAGCAGGTTAAAAGTTGTTCTGTGCTGTTAACTTGTGTCCAGTTATAAGTGCAAGAGAACACTGTATTTTCAACACTTGATATTTTTTATTAGGATTCTAAAATTTACATTGTTGTTTTTCCTTCTTTGTTCTGCACCTTTCAGTGATTGATTAAGAGTTGATAACTGTACAGGAGCTGGCTGCTATCTCAATCCCTCAATCAGGAATTGAAGTACAGAGGTTCCTTATTATTTATGAAATCACAAGTATCAACATATTGAATGTGTTTCCCATTTTGAGGTTGAATTTAAGAATCACTGATGCAAACTTTCATTTATCGGTATGAGGAATAGAATTGTAGTAAAGATTTTTTTTTGTTACTAATAACCAACTAAATCCAAGTTAATTCCAGTGCTGACTCTTTTTTTTCTTTTTAATAACCTATTCTAGATAGAATATGAGGTTTCCTTCTATCAAAGCACTATCCTACAACTAATATTTTATTTGGTAGCAGCTCAATATTTGAAGTACTGTTGTTGCAAAAATTAGACCATGAATATCTGTCCATTGCATTGAACGATTACTGTAGTTTTAACTGCATTTAGTTTGGAAAAGCACACTTCAATTTTGTACAGCTGGAATTTGTGAGCTATTATTTACACATTATTTTCTCACATCAGCAGATATGAGGAATCACAAGTGTGAAATAGGACATGAAACCTGAATGTTTCTTTTGATAACAAATGAACATAAGGATATGATAGGGTTTCTATTCAGCATGGGCAGATATGATGGCAAGTGAATTGATCAAAAATCTAAATACATGTTATAGATTTATGATAATGCTGTTGAGATTTAAATTGACTTTTATGATATAGACTCAATATTTAAAATCTAGGCATCTGTGCATTTTACTTGATGAATAGTCAGACTTTGCTGCTTGAATGCTCTACCGTAAAGGCCATGTCACCTTTAAGTACAGATTTTACTTTTACTGGTCTAACTGGTATTTTCATTCACATTTGAAAACTGCGATAGCTTTGAGATCTGTTTAGAATGAAGCATTTCAAAGGGCCTGTGTTTTTTCAAATTCTTAAACAAAATTACTGGAGCAAATGACCTGGATTATTCTGTCATATTGGAGTGGGAATTAGGGACCAGTGTGTTATTTGTAAAAATTGAAATGAATCATTCCAATTAGCATTTCAAAAATGTTAGTGAAAAGTGTATCCCGGCTGCTTGATTTCTGAAGCAAACATCGTCACAGCATTTCATCTTTGTCTGTAATTGTGCTGTCAGTGTATGCCTCAACTGTGAAGTACCAACAGATTAACTGTACTTACAATCTACAGTGAAATATTTGACATCTCCATCTATATCACTCAAGTATGTTCATGAAAAAGGAATTGTTAAACTTGAAGTGGGACCTGAGAGATTATCAATTTATTGATGATCAGACAATTGTGAGGTATTTAGGATTTCTAGTTGCTCAAAAAAAAAGAATAATGGAAAGGAGAGCTCTGAAGTGACTGAGGCATGCATTGAGCGATATTTTGATTAGTAAAAGGTTGAAGCAATAGACAATAGGTGCAGGAGTAGGCCATTCTGCCCTTCGAGCATGCACCACCATTCAATATGATCATGGCTGATCATCCTTAATCAGTATCCTGTTCCTGCCTTATCTCCATAACCTTTGATTCCACTATCCTTGAGAGCTCTATCCAACTCTTTCTTAAATGAATCCAGAGACTGGCCCTCCACTGCCCTCTGGGGCAGAGCATTCCACACACACTCTCTGGGTGAAGAAGTTTCTCCTCATCTCTGTCCTAAATGGTCTACCCCGTATTGTCTATTGTCGAAGCAAACCAAAGCAACAAAACCAGAGAAATTATTATACTAATTTCACTGAGCACAGGGGTGATAGGTGAATGAGACTTCCTATGAGTTAAGGTGCGTTCGACAGAGCTTTGGAAGAATTTAAGTTTGTGGAGAGTGGAATTTGAGAGACCAGCCAGAAGTATGTTGAAGTATCCACATCGAGAGGTAATGAAGGAGTTAGTTTGTAATGATTACAGTAAGGGTCATAGAAGCTTCTCAATAATGACAAAGATTAAAGGCTTTTTCATTTCAAGATCCTGGGACAGTTTTGGTTTAGATCTCAGCGTATAAGAAGTTGTCATGCAAAATAGAACAAGCCGGGTGTTAAAACATGGCAGTAAGATTAAAGTCCATTGTATCTGATTGCTAAGACAACAGTTTAGACCTTAATGAGGGATGCTGTGCTTTAGGTTTTTTTTTTATGCCCCATTTGTGCAAGGCATTAGTGAAACATAATTGGAATATTATGTACAGTTTTGGTGTTGTTCCTTTACAAAATTAAAGCAGAAAGCCATTCAGAGTAGGTTCAGTTAACTCATTTTTGGGATGAAGGGGGATTTTATCTGATGAGGAGAAGTTGAGTAAATCTGGCCTGTATCCTTTGGCATTTAGAAGAATGAGAGATGATCTTAATGTCCTCGGGATGTTATATGGCACAATTGGACAGAATGGCTGCTGAAACGATGCTTTCTCTTGTGGGAGAGATTAGAATTAGAGTAGATAGTGGAAAGGTAAATGGTCTCCCATTTAAGCAGGTATGATGGCAAGTGAATTGATCAAAAATCTAAATACATGTTATAGATTTATGATAATGCTGTTGAAATTTAAATTGACTTTTATGATATCAACTCAATGATCTCGGCATCTATACATTTTCCTTGATGAATAGTCAGACTTTACTGCTTGAATGCTCTATCTTAAAGGCCATGTCATTTTTAAGTATAGACTTTACTTTTACTGGTCTAATTGGTATTTTCTTTCTCTCAGAGAGTCGTGAGTCTGTGAAATTTTCTTTCCCAGTGGTAGAGGCAGAATGATGGATAGACAGGAAAGTCAAGTTGAGACCACAATCCTATTAACTATGATCCTATAAAATAGGACAGCAGGCTCCTGGGGCCAAATAGACTATTACTACATTTAATTTATATATTCTTTGACTGAACAGTAGTGTGTGACAGAAGGTGGCACAATATCTTCGATCTCCTGTTGTTCATGTTTATGATAATGTATAGGCGAAGTTTCTAATCCAGCTGTGCTTTCAGAGACAGAGCTAACCAGGGTTACTTAGTGAGAAAGGGAAATTACAAGTTGGAATTGACAGGGGGTCATGGACATCATGGTACACCCACATCTTCAAGGTCATCACTGCTGGTTTCAGAGCCAAGGCAGCAACCAAATAACCACTCAGTCTGCATTGGTGATCCCTGCCACAGGTACACTCGGAACAAGGAATGAGAAAAAAATCTTAACAAAGGAAAATGTACTAAAGAAGGAAGTAATTGACAATATCTAATGTCTGTAGTCTATCATATTAAAACTACTGGTATGCCGGTAATGCCGATCAGCACAGCTGATGTTTGACATTTGAGCTGTTGCTTTGAATTTTCTTTCGTAACTCGTGAGTTTGGATGATGGGTTTACATTTGAGCATCTTATGCTAGTGACTATACTTCATATCGGATGCATGTAATTGCTAGAAGACTATTCAGTCATGACTGGCATCACATGCAGACTCGACCATTTTCCATCTGTATTGCCAAATAGGCATTAGCTGTGAGCCCAGCATTAATTTTCTCAACTGCACTGTCATTCAAGGACTTTAGTTTAAATTATTTGTAGCAACACATAGGATGGTCCATTTGTCCTGATGGTTGGGCTGTGTTCTGTTAATATTCATGAGGATCAGACCAGACTTCAGTGTAATTTAGTGGAGTACAGTGAAAATGAAATGGATATGATGCATTTAAGCATATGGTATAATATTTTATTCATTCATAAATTGTAGACATTGATATGGTATACTATTTTATTCATTCATAAGTTGTAGACATTGATGTCAAAATCAGCATTTATGTACATCTCTAATTGCCCTTGAGAAGGTGGAATGAGCTGCATCCATCAATAATACTGAGAGACTTGCTAGGTCATTTCACAGGGCAGTGAACAGATAACTCTGGGTTTGGAGTCATAAATAATCCAGAACAGGTGTGGATGGCTAATTTGTTTTCCTAAAGGATGTCAGGAAATCCTTTTTAAGACAATCTAATAGCTTGTGGCCATTATTACTGTTTCTAGGTTTATATTTTAAATATGGAGAAAGTGAGGACTGCAGATGCTGGAGATTAGATTCGAAAGTGTGCTGCTGGAAAAACACAGCAGCTCAGGCAGCATCCGAGGAGCAGGAGAATTGATGTTTCGGACATAAATGGCTTTCCTGATGAATGGCTTATGCCATTTCTCCTGCTCCTTGGATGCCACCTGACCTGCTGTGCTTTTCCAGCACGACGCTCTCGACAATATTTTAAATGTATCTAAATTCTCTAGTTGCAACGTAGGATTTGAACTCAAAGCTCTGGATCATATACTAAATCCTCTGAATCATATACTTAGTAACTAACTACAATAATACCATATTTGAATAATGAATGTATGTCAGCTATTTTTGTTAAATTCAACCTGATTGATATGTATTGAATTATTTCAACAGATGTTCTAACCTGTTGTTGTTTCTTTGTGCATCTGTGTGTGTCTTTTATTCCTGTCTCTCTATATATGTGCATTTCACTTTGCTGTTACAATAGGAACTCGGTCTTGTTATCACAGGAACACTGCCCGTCTTCAACTTGACTCAAGATGCTAGTGGAAACCAGGTATGTTGCCCAGTGCAACAGTTTGATATGGATTGTTGTGATTGGGTGGTACATGTGCATCTTCTTTTAAGCTACTAAGAAATTTCAATTTAATCTTCTAAAATCATGCAGAAATAATCATTTATCCACACTATAATACTCTACAGTGAAATAGTTTTTCGCAGTGCACTGAGATTGCATTTCTGCAAAAAGAGAAATGCTCGTAATTATGGGAAATGGGTTTAATCTGTTTGCCATTAGTATAAAGATCTTAAACACATGTGTAGATCTATTCTGTTTGAGAAACCAGGTCAGTGCCTTTGAACTTTATGGCAGGAATTAGAGCTGTAAGCACAGAGTCTTAGCATTTGATGTTTCATTATAGGAGAATATGCTGGCAGAAAACACATAATGCTGCAAAGCCAGTCAGAGATGTCAGTGTTATATATAATTCCTGAGTTCTGTCACAAAGTGTTCATCCTCCTGGTCTTCCCCAGTATTTTTAGAATTGTCTCAGTTCTTATCTTCTGCTGAAGAACCATTACTTCATATCTCATTTTATTCTTCAGTGACAAAATATATAATGTCCGTTGTTGTAAGAGGTCTGTTTAGAAATGTTTATATTTTAAAATTGCATCCATTTCATGTTACATCATGGTTTGATTGAATGTCAAGAAGCAGCAATGTTTTCCTTTTGAACTCTATGTAGTTCTCCCACAACCCCATTTGCTCCACAGCCCCTCCACAGCATTAATTGTGTCATCATGTATTGGAAAATTGCAGCTATTTTGTAATCCTCTCTGGATTAACAGAGGCACACTGCAAAAATAACCAATATATTTTAGTGACCTGGGTCTTAGGGTGCAAGGGACTGTTTCAAAGTTTCCTGATGATACAGAATTTGGAAGCAGTGTAAACTGTGGAGAGGACAATGTTGAACTCCAAATGGATGTAAATAGGATGGTGGAGTGTGCAAATAGGTAGCAGATAAAGTTCAAAGCAAGGAAATGTGAGATGGTGCATTTTAGGAAAGAAAACATGGACTGTCAATGTAAGTTACTTAAGGGAGTGCAGAAGCAGAGGCACCTCATAGCATGAGGTATCCTGATCTTTAATAATCGGAACATAAACCAAAAGAGCAAGTTGGATATGCTGAATTTGTACAAGAGACTTGTTAGCCCTCAGCTGAAACATTGTGTACAGTACTGGGTGTCACACTATAAGAAGGATGTCAATGCATAGAGAGAGAGTTGATGGGGTTTACAAAATTTGTTCCAGGGATAACAACTTCAGGTATGAGGATAGATTGAAGAAACTGGGACTGTCCTCAGAGAGAAAGAGGTTAAGATGATTTTGAAAACTTCTACCATAATCCATGAGAAATCTGTATAGAGTGGATAGGAACAAACTGTTCCTTAAATGGATCAAGGTGACACAGGATTAATTGATTTGTAAATAAGTAAATTTGGTGTGAGAAAATACTTTGCACAAAACAAGTGGTTCGGACGTAGATCACACTGCTTGAAGTGTGGTGACAGAATGGTCAATTAAGGCATTTACGAGGGCACTAAATGATTTTTTTAAATAGAAACAACATGCAGGGGTATAGGAAAAAAAACAGGCAAATAGCACTAAGTAATAATGCTTGTTGGAGAGCTGGTAAAACCATGATGGGTCAAAGGGTCTCCTCCTGTGCTGTAACAACTTGCGTGATTCTGTGGCTCCCAAATTCTCAAAGTTCACTTATCTGGCTTAACTTTTGGACTGTTTCATCCAATTGCATCTAGAGTCACCAATAGGATAATCTGTTGAGCAGTAGCACTTCCTCTTTGAAAATAAACATTGCTTCAATGATTGGCATGTTTTTTTATCTGACATTGGCCAAGCCAGTGTTTATAGATCTGTGCTCCAAATGGCTGAAAATTTGTTTTATGAATTTGTTTCTTCTGCTAATCACTAATAGAATGTAGGAGACAGAAAAAAAATGTGCCTGTAAAGAGTAATGATTGAGAAATATTTGTAAAATGGTATTGGAAAAATCAGAGTAGATTATATTATTGAGAAATTAGTCAAAGATAATGCTGACATAAAAAGGATGACAGGGAGAGGAGATGTGGAATGTAGAATGTAGGGGTGCTTTGTATCGAAATAGAATCTTTTGAACTAATTAAAGACACTCAAGAGGGCAATAATAAATGAAGTATGAAATGTATAGATTTTACTTTGTGTTCTCTGAGATGACCTGACAGAAACAAAGCTCCTCCAAGCATCTAGTATTATTACTGTCAGGCTAAAGTCTGCTTCAGTGTAACCATGAAATATAAGACCATAAGACATAAGAGTGGAAATAAGGCCATTCGGCCCATCGAGTCCACTCCGCTATTTAATCATGGCTGATGGGCATTTCAACTCCACTTACCAGCATTCTCCCCGTACCCTTAATTCCTTGTGACATCAAGAATTTATTAATCTCTGCTATGAAGCGTCCTGGCTTCCACTGCTCTCCGCGGCAATGAATTCCGCAGGCCCACCACTCTCTGCTGAAGAAATGTCTCCGCATTTCTGTTCTGAATTTACCCCCTCTAATTCTAAGGCTGTGCCCACGGGTCCTAGTCTCCTCGCCTAATGGAACAATTTCCTAGCGTCCACCCTCTCCAAGCCATGTATTATCTTGTAAGTTTCTATTAGATCTCCCCTTAACCTTCTAAACTCCAATGAATACAATCCCAGGATCCTCAGCCATTCCTCATATGTTAGACCTGCCATTCCAGGGATCATCCATGTGAATCTCCGCTGGACATGCTCCAGT
>NC_057732.1:28703944-28735020 GCF_004010195.1 Chiloscyllium plagiosum
CTTGTCACCGGCTGCCATTCTGAAAAAGAACCTTTTATCCCAACTCTCTACCTTCTATCAGACAGCCAATCCTCAATCCATGCCAGTAGCTCACCCCGAACACCATGGGCCCTCACCTTTATCAGCAGTCTCATGTGTGGCACCTTATCAAAGGCCTTTTGGAAGTCTAGATAGACCACATCCACTGGGTTTACCTGGTCTAACCTACTTGTCACCTCTTCAAAGAATTCTAACAGGTTTGTCAGGCACGACCTCCCCTTACTAAATCCATGTTGACTTGTTCTAATCCGACCCTGTTCTTCCAAGAATTTAGAAACCTCATCCTTAATGATGGATTCTAGAATTTTACCAACAACCCAGGTTAGGCTAATTGGCCTAGAATTTTCCATCTTTTGTCTTGAGAAATATGAGGGAAGTTTTAACAGAAAGTAGTCTACAACTCCCAGGAACTGCACCACTCTCCTAGGTTAATGCTGAATATTGATTTACAAAGAAACTCCTCACCTATGACAATAATTGCTGAATAGTTTTATACTAAAATAAGTTTAAGATAAAAATAAAAGATCATGTAAAACAGCTTTCTGAAAGGTTATGGTTTATTTTGCTTCTCAGAATCAATTGATTCTTGGAGTGATGGGCATTGATGTGTCTCTTGCGGATGTGAAGAGACTCACACCACGTTACACTGTAAGTATTGTTCAGGAGTCCCACACGCTCGTTTATTCTCACTGGGTGTCTCCCATTCAATCTAATTCCCTAAGACAATGTTTCTCACACAGCATATTGTAGAGTTTTCTACCTGTGTTCATTATCCTGCTAAATCTGTCTTGTGTTGTGTTCTCTGAATTCTTACTTTCTATCCATGGGTTAATGTAATATAAAATATGTGTGATCCAATCACTTATGCGGTGGATGCTCATGAAGAAGATGTCACTGCTTGTCTTCAGCATTAGTTTACATCATTAAATTGTTTAATGAACAACTGAAGTAGCTAGCTAACACAAAAATTAACATTGATGAAGTTCAAAATTATATAGCCTCTTTAATGGATTTACTGCAGGTTCGGATTTGGCTTCCCTCAGATGCCGAATATGTTCTAATTACTTTGTCTTTATTGTGTAATTATACATAATTACAGTTACAATGTTTTAGTGTAAAGATGATCTAAATTTTAAGGAGTGCAGCTGTAAGCTGAAAATGTAAAATCATTTCAATGATTGTTCAAAAATATAAAATTGTGCATTTATATTTTCACAGTTTGTAAATGCAATAGACACCATGCAAGTTATGTTTAATAATATTGCATTCATTTAAACTTTTTCTTTCATTTTGGATCTATAGTATTTTGTTGCATTATTAAAGTCCTTTTTGTATTATAACAGCTTGGGCCTAATGGATATTACTTTGCAATCGACCCTAATGGTTACGTATTGCTTCATCCAAATCTCCAGCCTAAGGTAAGTTAAATAAAAATTTTATGTATTCTAATGGTTAATGCATGGGGATCTACTATCTTGAGCTATTAAAAAGGGAGCCAGTGACTTCTGTTAAAATCATTAAAACTGGGTACTCAAGGAATTGCCAAAATACAGCATCTCAGTTACTTATTAATTTTGTTACTTTACCCTCCTATAGAATGAAGCAGTTCATCACTCACCATTTACAATTAAATAATATCAGCAATCATTTTCTTGTGAGACTGAGAGGCTTTGTTTGAGACATAAATGTAATTGTTGTAAGACTAAAGTTGTCCAAATTAATTTCCATAGAACGAAAGGAATGGAAATCTTTGTTAATTTTGTGTATGGTTTTAACATAAAACGCAGCCTGTATCGTGGTGGTGGTTAATTCCATTTTATACCATGACTGTGAAAAAATGAATGTGAGGATCTATGAACCTGTAGAATATTTGGTTTAAAATAACTAACATTTGTATCTTATTTTTGAACATCTGTGTAAGTACCTATTAGTTAGCTGGAAGAAAAGAATGGGAAAATCTGCACATTCACCTTGAATTGGCCCTTTATATGTCAAAACCTATTAATGCAACAGCTGTAAGATCGTATATTTAATGGACTTGGTCCTGAGAGAAATTTTGGAAGCATGAGCAGTGATGTGTTCATGCTCCATTAAGATTTCTAGTAGAGCGAGTTAAATTAATTATAAATGTAACTGCATTATGTATAAACAGCCAATATTAATATGGCACTTGTGTATTGGAGATATTTCATCCCATTTGATAAATTGATATAATACTTGTTTATAACTGATCCTAATGTCCAGTGAAGCCAAACAAAATGAAGTGTTTTGAACATATATTCTAGATATTAAAATAAACCCACTATATACATAATGGTGTATATTAACAATGTGAACTCTGGAAGTGACGTATACAAACTGTAGTGTTGTGTCTAAGTTCAATTAATTCTGTAAGTTCCAATTTGGTGTAAATTCACAATGATGAGGGCAGAGGTTATCTTTGATTTTACTTCAAAAATGAGCCTTTATGGGCACATTGAACACCAGTATACCATTATTGTTTTTCTTTTACCTTTCTGTTTGGCCCTAACTGCAAAGTGTTGAGACAATTAAGTTTGAACTTAATGGAAGTAGCATCGTTTACGAAGACTGTGACTTGACAGTTTGCACAGCTTTATTAAAATCCCCAACAGGAATGCTGATGGGTTTTTACAATTTTGTCAGTTTGCTTGTGATGCTGCATGGCAGAAAGACTGCTAACGGAATCTCACCTGAGGATAAGGTACCCTGCAAAGGCAGCTGCTGTTTCGGTTGCCTTTGTTTAATCTAGTAAATTAAACGTAACATGAACTAACAAAAGTTATGCACTGACTTCAGAGATTCATTTTTTCTTTACTAGAAACTGCTTCTTAGACCTAAACTTATTAATATGATATCATACACAGAGGTGAGCAAGTGTGTGTGCTTAATTATAGAACTGCTCCTTTTCTTGATTTGAGTTGTAGCTGTTAGGGATTGAAATTTGCCAAGCCAGAAGACAACTTTCCAAGATTCCAGTATCTACTAAATCAAAAACCTAATTTCTATGTTGAAATCAGACATTGGTACTTGAGCAACAGGCAAACTGTGATTCCATTCTCCTTAATGTGTTTCGTATCCATGGATCTTTATCAATTATTGATTAAGACTTGAGCCGATCTCGGAGTTGGTATGTTTAGTTCTATTAACACTTGTGATACAGTGGAAAGAACACTAGTTAATGTCTGTATATAGGAAATACAATTTTTCCAAAGAAAATTTGCCCTTCAACAACCTCTTTACATGAAATCTCTTGTTTTACTGCACAATGTAAATCCATGCTTCCAGATTTTCTGTGCTGCCAACCATCATATTTTCAAGTCTACCCCTGTACTTTCTTGCATGTCTTCTTCGCAGAATTGATTCCGGGTTTTGAGCATCATTTAATAAATCTTGATTAATTGATCTTAATTTGTTTTAAAAAAATTGTCAAAGACAAGTATTTCAGCAGGAAAAACCCCATTAAAACTTTGCCTCCTAATTGGACATGCAACCCTGTGTGCCTCTTGCAACTGCCATCAAGGTCATATCCCCGCATGAAGGGAATCACCAATAATGATACATTTTGTCAGGACCATAATTAAATTAAAGGACTTCTGTGCCCTTCAGCAATATCTGTACAAATAGAGAGACAGAGCTGAAATATTCAAAATATTATAGTCAAACTGATTTTATCAAGAGCAAGTAACAACACAAAAAAAAATGGCAGGAACAAAGACAAATGTTTTCTTAAACAGTCCCTAGAATTTCACTCTATTGGACATGTACCTTTGTGATCTATTATTTGTTAGCAGCTATAGTTTGGAGCTCATCTCTGAGGCTTGCATTCAAATTTATGCAAGCTGCATAGATTGACATAGAAATATGACTGAGCCTTTGGAATGCATGTCATTTGGGCTGGAGTGTCCAGAAATGTACTATCCTTAATGAGCGAGGAATTAACAATCTGGCATGGGCATCAAGAAACACTAGTGTGTGATATGAGAAGTCTAACAGAGATGCTACTCTGAAATAATAGTAAACTTGTTATTGGAGTACAGGGGGAGCTTTACTCTCTGGAGTGATTGTAACAAGGTAGACCCCATGGAAGACAAGCTCCCTGATTGGGGTTGTTAATCTGGTCGAATCCAAGAGCCCTTGCTGACAGATAGGAACAGGTTAAACTACTGCTAGTGCCCCGATGGGTAGTGTGGGGAATCTTTTAAAAAAGGAGATTCATAGAGTCTCCTTATTCCAGGAACTGGCTCTGAGCTGAAATAAAACAAGTGTTTCATACATGTTGATACTCTGAGAGCTGGCTCTGAGGGAGCTGGATCAGTGTCAAGTACTTTCCATAAAGGGTGACTTGCTAACAAGCTACCAGCCTCTGTGAAGTTACTTCACTCTCCACCCAGGATTTGCAACAAAGTAGTCCGAATAAAGGAAAACCTTTTATAGTAAAAACATCAGTTGGAAGCTCAAAGAGGATCTTTGCTCCAAGGGAAGTCTTCTGTTCATTCAAACTTATCAGAGCTTCAGTTTAAAGATGGGAAGCTCCATCCTAGAGATAGTGAGGACTGCAGATGCTGGAAAGTCAGAAAATATGAAGTGTGGAGCTGGAAAAAGCACACCAGGTCAAGCAGCATCTGACAAGCAGGGGAGTTGATGTTTCAGGTCCTGATGAAAGGTTCTGACCTGAAATATCAACTCCCCTGCTGTTCAGATGCTGCTTGACTTGCTATGCTTTTTCCAGCTCCATACTTTGTAAACTCTGTTCGGGATCTGACTGAACTGTTAGTGATGAGAAAGGAGCTTTTCTGAGAGAAGGGGAGTGAAAAATATGCAGCTTAGATTGAAAGGCAGCTAAAAGCTTTATTTTCTTAGAAGAAGAATTTGGACCAGTATGGGTTAGAATGTGAAGAAGTTCAAAGTTTGTTAGAATGTGAAGAAGTGAGAGCTGAAAAGAATTAAAAGAAATCCCATAAGTTCCTGAAAGCCCACGCTGAGACAAAACTAAATACAAAGGGAAATGGTAGTAACTAAAAGGAAAATTATGAAAAGAAATGCCAGATGACAGGTAGGAAGAGCGAAGGCAAGAGGGAAAAAGAACACATTGGGATAATAAACATCTGACTTAATTATAAAAATTGATATATTCTGTGTTGCACACGCATCTTTGTTGAGTCTCTAAATATGGAGGCCTTGAAAAAAGGTAAAAATGATACAAATTTCCTGTATGCCAAGCAATCTATAATTGATATGATTGCACCTATTCTATTGGCAAAAAAAAACAGCCATATCAATATCCAGTTTAGCAGTACAGAGTCTTGTGCCATATGTACATGGCCATTTGGGTTCCACTTTAGTTAGCTGGTGTCCTGTATTTAGCTGGACTTACATTGGACACCTGAAAAGAACACTGACCTTTTTTCTCTATTGAACTGAGGCTCCTTACAGATTTAAACCTATGAGTTAATTTAGTCCATTTAGTGCTTTCAATATGCAACGCTGTTGCTTTATGCAAAATTTTCCTCCACCCATACACTTGCCTCTGGACCTGAGTGGAGAAATGTATTGGCATAGTCTCAACAACTCATCAAGGCTCCTTTGACTGTATCCTCCAAACTACTTAAAACGACTAGGACCGCAAATGCATGAGAACAGTACCTGCACATTCCCTCCAAAGACACACCACCCTGACTTGCAACTGTACTGCTGTTCTGCTGGAAGGATCCCTGGATGTCCTTCTCTGAGAGCGTACATGCACCACTGCAGTGATGCAAGAAAGCTGCTTACCTCCACCTTCTCAAGATCAATTAGGTTTGGGCAATAATTGTTGGACTAGCCAGTGACACCTCAACTTGAGAATGATTTGAAAATATGATCAAGGAAGTGAAGGACTGTCCTTCTATTCCATTCCATTCCATCATTCCATTCCATTCCATTCCATTCCACCATTCCACAAATTCATCACCATGGTCTTAATCTTGGGAAACCCAACTCATGATTACCTGACACATTTTATCTGTATGGTGGAGACGATAAAAGGGAGGCAATGGGCTACTGGTATTATCACTGGACTGTTTATCCTGAGACTCAGATAATATTCTGGGGACCTGGGTACAAACCTTACCATGGCAGATGGTGAATTTGAATTCAATAAAACAAAACTCTGAAATGAAGAGTCTAATGCTGATAATGAATCCATTGTTGGTTGTTGAAAAAGCCCATCTGGTTCTCTAATCTCCTTCAGAGAAGGAAACTGCCATGCTTATCTGGTCTGGCCTATATGTGACTCCAGCCCCACAGCAATGTGGTTGACTATTACCCTCTGCGCAATTAGGGGTGGGCTATGAATGCTGCTTTACTAGTGACAGCCTCATCCTGTGAATGAAATAAAGAAAAAATTATGTCTTTAAATTCTGAAATTGGCCAACTAGTCAATCCACTTTGTGGCTTCTGCAGCTAACTATAATTTCATTTAGGTTTCTGACTTTGTTTTGCTCACTTCTGGTAGCAAGTTAATCTTAGATAGTTGCAATTTGTAATACTTGTGCATCCTCCATAGCGTGGAATTGTTTTGCTTCAATCCACACTTTCAATATTGTGTGTCTATCAATATTGCATTCCCCAAGCAACTGTTACCAGAGCAACAGAATCCCTCTCAATCTCAAAAGAAGTTAACTGTCAAGGCCACTTCTACTGCCACATTTATCCTAAACAGATTGTAACACAACTCTATCCTCCAAACTGCTGGATCAAGGCTGCTATAGATTTCTCATTAATTTTAATTCACAGTACACAGATTAAAATGTGTCAATACAAGTCCTAGACAAGATGACCTCTGCTTTGATTTTTTTTGTTAAAAAATGCTGCAATTTTCAGACCTTGTCTGTTTCATCACCCATTTTTTCTTTGCATCTTCTTTCATCCCTATTTTCATTATTTTATATCAAAAACAAAAGCAAAAGAATCATCTCATGCATGACCTTCTAATAAAATATTTTATAACCAACATTTCAAGTAAGCACTGCAAAATACATTTCATTAAGACATTAAAAATTAATTCCTTGATGACCCATTCTTTGCACTGATTCTGTTGATAAGTAAATTGAGCAGCTTGGCATTTGGAAATGTATAATGTGGGTGCTCAATGCTTATTCTCCATTTGTGATCTTTTAGCAAGACAATAATAATTAGATTGATTTGTTATGAGTACATTTTCAATATTAGAGCTCATTGATCAGGACACTTTTATGCATTAAACATTAAAGTAATAAAGCATGTGTGGATGGTGAATATTCCGTTGTAATTAGATGTTCTTCAAGTATTTAGTAATTAGGAAGTTGCCAATTACTTATTCATGGCCCCATGAAATAAAAGTTTTTTTCATTATTTAAGCTGAAATTGATTTGTAATGAATTAAAGTTCAGTCCAGGTTCAACGAGTAATTCATTTAGATATATTTAACATTCAATGTGAGCTGTTTCTGTCAGTGTAAACAAGACCTCGGGCTTCTTGCCAGAACAGCATATCCATTGAGTATATTTATACTAATTCTTAAAAGTTTATACAAGCAACAGATCACAATCAACTGCAATATGGCATGGTTTAAGGCACACTCTCACTGTTGATGAATATAATTAAAACAAGACCTTTAAAGTTATCTTAAATCATTTCAAATAATTGTCCTTTGACTGAAATGCATTGATACTGTATATTAAAATATTTCAAAAGGTAATCCTGGTCCTTTCAAATTTTAAAGACATTCGGAATGTGAAAATGTACTAATTAGCATTTACAGCAGATACTCAGTGAATATAAAGAACCAGAAATGTCAATTGCAATACTTATGAAATCACAGAAAGGACAAAGCATTAAACTTGCAGCTCATAAGTATCAATGTCTGAAGCTAGTAGATTTATCATACTTCAAGATGCTTAACTTATGCTTGATTCATGTAGACTGTTGTTCAAAATTTCTGTAATTTCTGAAGAAATTATTTATTTCAAGGCAAGTGCATTTTATAGATGTCAAATACATGAAGTCTCCTCAAGTTTCATTTTCTCAGCAATGTGAAACTCATTTTCCAGGCAAATTTCAAACCCTATGATTAGCTGATTGCACCTATGCTGCTTTCAATGTGTAGATTCAAGCATACTTTAGATTTCTAAAGCTTTCTATTAATCATCTAATCCATGGCTTCTGCAATCCCACGTCATCAGATTGTGGGATGTCAGGAGAGAACTAGCACAATTTGTCTAATTTACTTTCCAGTATTTTCAGCAAATAACCAGTTACAGCAGATATGGAGGAATATGGGGTATGTGGCGAGATGCTGAGGGGAGAGGGAATGGGGATTGGTGCTGCTGGTAAGAATTGGAATTGTGTCCTAGCAGAGTTTGTTTTTCCTGCTCACCAGACCTCAATCCCATCCCACCATGCTGCTTTACCATGCCAACACTGACAGAGTTTTCCTGATTTTGCGTTTCTAAAATGTCATAAGTATCTCCTATACATTTAAATTTCATGTGCAATTGTGTATATTTGTGTATATAAGTTATGCAGTAGAGCTTTTAATGGGGCATGAAACTTTACTTTTTAAAAAAAACCTCGAAGTTAGAATAATTAATAAAAATAAGTTTAAATTTTTAACATGTTGAAGATTCATTGTAGACTTCACATGCTGCAGTAAATTCCTTATTTTGTCACAAAGATTGATATTTCCATAAAGTGGCTAGCTATATATGTCTCAAATATGCAGGACAGAGAAGTCAATGCCAGCCTATCACTGTTCCAATCCCACTCACCATCACTACAGTTACTGACTTTATTAAACAATATGGCTCCATGCAATCATTTAGTTTGATGCTGATGTTTGGAGTTAGTACTTGCGAGCGATGTTAGACTAAAATAACATGCCTAGGTTTTTAAAAACTTGTGATGAGCTGACATGCAGGGAATACCTTTCTATGACATTACATTTTATAACAATTACTTTGCAAAGTTATTACAACTCATCTTTGAAGACAGTATTTGAAGGGAAGCTCAAGAAAATGAAGAGGAATAAACACTCCTGCCTGCAGCGTAATGAGGAAGTGAAAACCTGATTACTAATTGCAGTGGAGAAGCCTTGTGCTCAGGAGATGGCTTAAAAATATTTGTATACATCTTGTCAACATAACAGCCTTAAGTCTGTGAACTGTGTTCTTCAAAATGTATCTTTTTTCTTGAACTAAACCAGAAAGAAGACCCTTCTTTGAACCTGATGTGATTTTAGCTCCTATACAATCATGTGGACAAACTATTTTCAAGAATGTTAGATATATGAAGAAAATCATGTTTGTGTCTATGTATGTTAGTTTATTAGAGATAATGATAGCATGAAAATAAGGATTTTGACTTAGAGTTGTCGCAAAATGTGAATCATGTTTATCTCCAGATTTATCCTGCTAAATAATATAATGCTGCTAAACAGTTTCATATTCTGATTTATTAACAGCCAACACCTACCTTCCCCATTTTTGGTTTTCAAAAGATTAGTGTTAACAAAAATGTCTGTGTCCAACATTGTACAACAGCATAGGACAGCCATTTGAATTGTATTAACTAATAGCCTATTAGGATAATGAGGGATTTAATAAGGAACTGTTGCGTAGCTCCATGTATCTAAACTGTCCTCATGCAAAAGACTAAAATCCAATTCATGAATATATTTATGGAAAGTGGCAGATGAATGATAAAATGTGTTAGATCAGTACAATACCACTTTCCCCCAGTAATGATCAAGACCTAAAGTTAGTGACCTTACAACCTGGGTTTCAAATGTCAAAGTTATTTGGTAAAAATCAATTTGGGTCCAGGATTAGCATTTCCCTTGACAGGAGAACCCCAAGGTTACTCCCTGTAATTCAGTTTTGAGCCACATCTCAAATAATGTTGACCTTTATTTCATGCTTGTCAGATGGTCATGTCATTAACAATTAGTTTTGGGATATTTGCCTCTCCAGTAAATTCCAGAGGAATGGAAGGACTATGGTGCAGGGAGACAGGTATTAATGCTGGTATCAACTGTCATTAATATTATTGTGTCAGAAAGAGTTAGCCTCAGTCATCAAACTGGCTGGTGCTGCCTGGCAAACTTTGACAACATAATTCAGAAACATCAATAAAGAGGTATTAGGATACTCATTAATATGTGCTAAAGTTTGATAACCAGACTTTAAGACATCTCCCTTAGCAATTGAAAAATGGCACAACACAATTTTGGTTGGGACATTAACACAACTGTGGATCATAACCAACTAGTCCCTGCAATTAATTTCCTCATTTCTATTTCTTTGTCCATGAGATATTCCAACTGAGTCTAAATTCTACCTCTATTCAATTGTAAAAAATAATAAATTTATTTTAAAATGTACTATGAGGCCTGAATATAGAGGAGTAAAGATTTGGCTGAAAAACCCACACCTCATGAGTAATGGATTCTGATGGATTCTTGATCTAGCATATTTGATGATTTTGTCAATAACTTTTAAACGTGTTCTTTACAAGCATGGAAGGAGTTTCTCGAGGTTGTCAGCTTTAGGATTTGATTATGAGGTTACCAGGCCAGGGATTTCAAAGATTGAGGTTGCATTTAAACCACAAGTATATAATAAACTTAAATGTATATTGATCATTCACCAGTCATGTTGTCCACTGGATTTCATAATTAAGATGTACAAGTTATGCATTTAATCATGGATGAATGATTATATTGCTGTCTTATTTTGACATCTCATCTTGGCATCTGAATTACAAATTGCAAGTTCCATTTAAAATTCAAGACCACTGTTGTATTTCCTGATTAATTCCATATTTGAAATACATGATTTGATATCCATTTCATTAATGTGCCATTTCATTCATAATACTATTCCTACTGATCATTGTCATATTAATCTAAAAACCTTACTTTCTTATTACCTTATTAGTCAATTGGTGTAGGGATCCCAAAGATTAATTTAAGGGAAAGGCACCCTAATGCACAGGTAATGCAGTTGAAGGTACCATTGGTGTTGCAAAGCTGCCAGCATTGAGGTTTTCATTAAGAGCTTTGGCAAGCTTACATTTAAGTGCCTATCTGTCAGCCTGGCTACCAAGAATATTCTGAAGCATGCATTTCTACTTACCTAGTTAAAAACTAATCCAATGTCGAAGAAGCTTGACGAGTTCAGTAATAATGTTTTGTGACATGCTTTTGTATTTTAATGATGGCTGCTAAACATGAGAATAATATCAGCTTAAAGAAAAAAAAATACGTTTTAAGATCAGAGTGGCTGATTTGAACATGTGAATGTAGCAAAGTACTTAGTCTGATGTTTGTCAGGTTGTGCTATTTATTACAGATACTGCATAAGGTTCATGCACTTCTTTGTTAACTAGAGTACACTTTCATGTATGATGACTTAATTGTGAAGAGCACATTTTCTATTGACATTTATTACTTAAGAGATTTAATTTATGAGCCCATCACAAAGAACTTTGAGAAAAATAAAATTTTAGCCATTAAACAAAGTGACCAGGTGCGAAGTAGAAGTCAACAGCAGTAATATTTGCCTGTTTGCACTCAAATAGATCTCGATAGAACAGTACACAGCCACTCAGGGAATTCACAATGTTGATACGTAGGAGTCACTTTGGGAAAGCAAATTCAAATCATTCATTTTAGTCCAATGTTTGATGGACAGTTAATGATTGTATAAATGCTTATATCACCAAGTATCCTTCGTTCAAGTAACTTGTTTTGTCCAGAGTCTAACTCTTGATTTGGTTGACATTGCACATGAAGTCTTATTATACAGGAACAGATTATATCTGTGTATTTGAAAATAATAACTTTGTGATAACCAATAAGAAAAATCCAGAATAATCTAGATTTGAGTTTGTTTTGTATTTGAGTTTCAATATCATTATCATCATGAATTTGCTGCCTGGGAAGATTTTCCTTGAAAAAAGCATCACAACTGCTTTTATAATTATATTCATCCACAAATAGTTAATTGTTACTTTCGTATGGAAATGACACTTGAACTCAACACTTAACCTAGACTTTTCTCCACAAATTGTGAGCTTGACAAATGTAATCTAGGATGTGGAAATATTGGCCCAGAAATTCTGATCAGGTTTGAAAATGCTATTTCTGCCCTGCTTGGATTGAAGTGTTCCCATTTACCTGTAGATGCCTCCTGCACTAAAGATTCTTAGGCCTCTTGTTATAAATCTGTCTAGGAATCCACAAAATCCAGCCATAAGAGAATCAGATCCCTTTTACAACACTTAGTGTAACATGGTCTGAGATGTAAATGTACATTAGCACAGCCAGCCACGTTGACAGCGCCTGTGGAAGGGCAAGTGTAGGGTGATGGTGCTAGTCAGTTAAGTGGTTAGGTTGCCAGGTGGTAGGATGTCAAATTGGTGTGATGCTAGGGTGACTGTGGGTAATTTATCAGTTGGGTCAGGGAACAGCCAAGATGGGTGCCAAGTGGGTGGAGTACCAGGTACATAAGCTGCTAGTATGTCAATAAACAATTGACTGCTTATAATGGGAGGAGTTTGAAGACCAGGGATGGGGGTGTGTGTTGGTGGTGGGGAAGTGGGGGCTAGGGGTTTGCTGAGATGCTGGATCAGGCTGTAGGAAGAGGAAATATCTGATCTGTGTGGTGTCAGTTTCAGGCTTCAGGCAACTGTTGGGGGACAAATGGTCAACAGTGTTGGATACAGGGAGTGTTGGACCTGTAGATGGTTGGAGCTGGGAGGATGGGGTCGGTGGCCAGATAAAGATGGGGGTGCCTGGTCCAGGAGCTGGTTGTTGTCAGTTCTGGGTTTGGGGATGGGGTAAATGTCAGTCAACTATAGGAGTAAATGTGGGTCCCAGCATATGGAAGAGGGTAAGGGGGTTGCGATTCAGCCTGGCAGCAGGGAAGAGGGCAGCAGGCAGTGTCAGATCTGGTAGGACTATGGAATCAGGTTAGGTCAAAGAATGGTATTGGGGTGTGAGAGATCAGGGAGGTGTTGTTCAGGGGCTGCTGTGGGGGTGCTCATTGGTGAGCCGGGGGGTTCAGCTAACCAGGTAAACTAGGGTTTCAATCCTTAACGTTCTCCTGGGTAACTATTAAGCTTAGGTGATTTAGAACCCTCCAAATTCTCTGACTTCAATTGATTCTTTTGGAGGGTTTCAAATGGAGGGGACTTTCTATTGAAAAATTTAATTCCCCAGGTTATTCCAACAGAGTCTGCTGCATCTGGGATTCTGTGTGGTCCTGATGTGCAACTTTAGTCTGCGCTGCTTTCTGGCCATCCGACTATCTAGGCCATTATGTTTTATGGTGAAGACAAAGCACTAACGTGGGCTGTCAAATACATTAAGATGTCCTTAGTTTTCAACTCTATCATCTGGAGCCACTTATTTCCTCACTTGTTGTACTTTTGACCCACGAACCCTCCCCCAGCAAATAGGATTAGTGCAAAGCTTATGTGCTGCGTTTCTGCTATATTTTTGAACCAACTTCTGGACAGTGTGTAACTTAACCTTTACTCTCTATAGGTAAATAATTGAATGACATTTCCCAACTCTTCCTATGGCTCAGTTCCAAAAAGGTGCTTTGAGCAGCACTCTAATACAGCTTACCACCTCATGACCACATAGACCCCAAGGACATAGAAAGTTTAAAGTAAACTGGTGACATATGGTAGAATTAGAAAAGCACAAATGATAACTTGCCAGAGGTTTAGTAATGCACATTGGTATAATAAAAACCATATTTTGACCTGAGAAATTATTTGCTCATTCCTATTAGCTGTTTCAGACTCTAATCTGAAAAATGGCTTTGTTTTCCTTCAGTATATAATTTAATAAATTCTCTGTAAAGTTTTACTTTTAGGTCTGATGGTTCATTAAAATGAATTGCATACATGTCAGTACGACTTAACATTTCTTCTGTTCAATGCATATAAGTTAATTACAAATTCTGCACACTGCATTTTCAAGCAAACTTGAAGAACCTGTTTGCAATTGTGCGCTGTTTTAAATATAAGAAAAACATCTGTGAAGAATTAGTTTTTTTGGGTCCTGTATAAATATGCCATTGTCAGATAATACTTGTATTCAAAGTATTTGCATGAAACTAATACAAACCACAGTTTAAACACTAAATTGTATCAGGAAAAAAGTCCCCTTTTTCCAGAATTCATGTATCATTCTCTAAAATACTTTGAATTACTAGCTCCGTGCATTTAAAACCTTACTGAGCTATTGATTTTGTTTGTTTGTGTGTGTGTGAGTGTGTATGGTATATTGTTTTCATAGGCTTTTTGTAGCCTTTCAATTGAAATTCTTGCATGAGTATATTGTAGGAAAAGTCAATGTTAGCATTCTGCATGCTGTGGGATTTTTGATTGGTTTCTGTTGATAAATTTTTACAGTGGAAGAGACTGAGGAATTTCTAAGTCATTGCTAATAAGCATGATAAGTCATGGATCACATTGCTTAGAATCTTGAATGAGCATTTGCATTACCTAAGGAATAGAACCTTTGACATCTGTTCATAATGATATTCCTTGCCACTTCTGACCCCATGTTCTTCAATTTCACCAGTACAAATTCTAGGCTTCAGTTTCCTGACCAGTTTTCAATGCTATTTATGACTGGACTGAAAACAACCAAAAAATGAGATTATTTCAGTTATGAGCAATCTCCTCAGACTCGTCAGACACTGAAGCAGTCTATGTTCAAATGCAACAAGGTCTGGATAATATTCAGGCTTGGGTTGATAAGTGACAAGTAACATTTGTGTCACACAAATGCCAGGCTATGACCATCACCAATAAGAGGCAATCTAACCACTGTACCTTGATATTCATTAGTGTTACCATCATTGAATCCCCCACTGTCAACATCCTGGGAAGTATCATTGATGAGGAACTCAGCTGGACTGACCACATAAGTGCAGTGGCAGGTCAGAGGCTATGTAACGCACCATCTGACTCCTGAAAGCCTGTCCACTATCTACAAAGCACAAGTCTCAGGAGTGTGATGGAATACTCCCCACTTGCCTGGATGAGTGCAGCTCCAACAACATTCAGAAGTTTGACACTGTCCAGGAAAACGCAGTCCGCTTGATTGGCACTGCATCCACAAGCATCCACTCCTTCCACCACCAATGCTCAGTAACAGCAGTGTGTACTGTCTCAGTGCCAGAGACCCGGGTTCGATTCCCGCCTGAGGCGGCTCTCTGTGTGGAGTTTGCACATTGTCTCTGTGTCTGTGTGGGTTTCCTCCGGGTGCTCTAGTTTCCTCCCACAGTCCAAAAATGTGGAGGTTTGGTGAATTGGCCATGCTAAATTGCCTGTAGTGTTAGGTGAAGGGGTAAATGTATGGGTGCGTTGCTCTTTGGAGGGTTGGTGTAGACTTCTTGGGCCGAAGGGCCTGTTTCCACACTGTAAGTAACCTAATCAAATTTAATTTAATCTAATCAAAGGATCAGGTTTTGTTTTGTATGATTTTAGCTCGAACTGCCAAGAGATGATAAAACATAATAGAATCAATAAATGCTGGCAATGTGCAGCAGACCAGTCGGGATCTGGGAAATTAGTTAATGTTTAAAGTTTACTCATTCACCAGAATGCCTGTTCATGAACTGTATTAATCACATTACTTTAATTCACAATTTTTGAAAATAAACTCTGAAAGGGAGTCCTCATGAATGAGTAGTTCTGAAGATTAAGAGCAGAGTCAATAAACCTTCACCAGATATAAAATGCCATGCAGTTTATTCCAATAAGATGCAAAATTATCAGGAGTTTAGTGTAGATCCAACATGTTAAAGTATTTCTGGTTGAGGGGGTAGGAAAATCCTGTACTCTTGCATATTATGGAAACAAGAATTCCTAGTACTATGGTTGCAAATTCACAAATTTCAAACACATTTTGGTGTGATTATCCAGTGATAGAATTCACTTAGTTTCACAACCTACAACTGAAAATCCAGCCTGCAGTCTCTAGACTAACAGGTGGGTCATTTCTCTGCCCCATGTCAGTGTCAACGGAGCAGTATGACAGGGAAAACCCAGAGGTGAATTTGATATGCAACTGATGGTGCTGAGCATGATCTGGAGCCAGAACTTTGTGATGGAGGACAATTTTAAAGGGCACACAGTGGAGTGGATTTAGAAGGAGAAAGAAAAAACTAGCATCCCATACAAGTGCCCGAACACTGCATGAGTGCCTTACTTTCACCATTAGGTTTAATACAAGGTTTTTCACCTGTTATGGCTCTCCACTGTTATCTTGCCAAATGTGACCCAAAGTGTCGCAGAACATTTGCTCTTCCTGACATTCACTCTCAGCTTTGGAACAAGCTCTCCAGTGAGCTTAACAGCATGTTAATTAGAGGGGGTAGATTCCCGGTTCCCCTCTGCCAGCCATCAGAACTACAGAACTGTTGGAAGACTGATGCTTCCTTCAGGTATCGTTTCCCGAGCACCTGCACAACCAACCTTGCCTTCACAGGCGATTGTAAATCCAGGACACCCGGTCTCTAGGTGTGTCAATCCAGGAGATTGAATGGGAGAGGAATGTGGTTATGCTACTGTCCTAGATAACTGAGGGCAAATGGCCTTGAATTACTATTTGATACTTTCTCACCCAAGACCAGTAATCATGAAGTGCTGGAGGTAAATTCAGAGCATTATTAATTGTTTAGGGACTGCCTGTGGACTTTTCTAATTGATTGGTGAGTGGACCACAATACTCAGGATACCAAAAATAGGAGTAAATGTGATCAACAGAATGAGAGCTTTAGGATGATTAGCTTCAGGTATGTTCTGAAACAAAAACTTGAACAGGAAAATCACAAGTTTTCCAACTTACAAACAATGGACATTCTACTGCATGTTTCACAGTGACTAGAGCAGTGAATTTCGATTACTCCATTTCTTATTGAATGAGAAAATTCTACACATTTGCTCTTGGATACATACAAGCATATGCTAA
This sequence comes from Chiloscyllium plagiosum, assembly GCF_004010195.1. Taxonomy (NCBI): domain Eukaryota; kingdom Metazoa; phylum Chordata; class Chondrichthyes; order Orectolobiformes; family Hemiscylliidae; genus Chiloscyllium; species Chiloscyllium plagiosum. The sequence continues at coordinate 28,721,016 of NC_057732.1, forward strand.
GAGAGCTGCTCAGTGGCCTTGATTTTCAGTTGTAGAGTAAAGCTAGCACAGCAGTCTGTGGTACTCTGAGCCAGTTGAATAATTTAAACTTAAAATGTGGCAGAATGTTGTCAAGACTAATGATGTGCAGTCTTGCAATCAGCCCTAAACTGCTTATTTCAACAGCCTTACATTGTGTATTGCAAAATAAATGGTGTTTCACTGATTCCAAATAGGGCATGAGGAATACTATCCTGAATTTAGCAGAATGACTAAAAAAGTGTGGCCAACTGCCATCTCTTACAGAGCCAATCCATATTGCTCTAGAACATTTTAAAGAAAAATAATTTGACCCAATTTGTTAAACCCTTCACACATGGTTTCAAATTATAAATGACTAGAACAGTGCTATTTTTATTGAAAGTCATCCTAAAGTTCATAGTTTCTTCCTCTGTAATTTATCACTTCTGTTTTGTTGTTGTGTAAGATGTTTTGTATAATTGCTTCTGACTCTTTTTTTTTCCATGGCCACATATATTGGAATGTGACGTGATCTGCTACCTCCTCATACCAATGTCTTGATGCATGCTGCATGGTTGGTAATGTCATGGGGTCTTCTGTGCATGTAAACTTTCTGATTTAATTCAATTTGGTTTGTTATCTAATGTGGGTGACTCCTATGTTTTTATCGTAAGTTCCGTTCTACTTTGGCAATGTCAAGAGAAACTGTTTTGAAATGCAGCACGAGCCTGCAGACTTAGCATAGAGGCATGATTGAATGTCACTGCATAGGGCACCTGCAGTGAGGTGCACCTCGATCCATTAGGAAAAAGCTGCACTCTTTGCCAATCCACTTTTACTTGCAGTTATATTGATTGCAAGTTTCCAGATGCTGTATGAAGCCAGTGTATGTTTGCATTTTGTAATGATAGACTTATTGATCGCTGATACTTTCAGTTTGATGGAAAGAAATCAAGGTGATACAATCTTGTTTTTCTTTCCTGACTTTGAATTAAGTGGTCCCATGGGTTGAACTGCACTTTTTGTTTAAACCTCCGGATTAAATGTGAGATATGCATTGAGAAAGGGGGTCAGCTTGATTCCTGTGCTGACTTTCAATCCTTAGTAACACACTTTGTAAAATTCCTGAGTTGACTTGAGGATTGATATTCAAAATTCCCATTTCTAACCATTTCTAAAAAAGTGATTTGACTCCAAACCAAAGAACTTCAGTAGTGAGCCAGTCAAACCACAGATTTCTATGACTAATTAAATGATAGTTGAGTTTTCACAATGAAAAATGCTTTCTGCTCTTAATGTAGTCTGCAATCAAATTTAAAGATTGCAATAATAATTCACTCACTAATTCTCCAACTAATTTAATGCTCAGGAATATGAATCCTCAGTGAATACCTGTTGTGATTGAGAGTATGCAGCCTGTGTTGTGTGATTGTACAACTCCATTTTATTCTGGTCTAAATCAATTCCTGATACAAAATTCAAAACAAATTAACAACAAATTGTGTATTTTGTTCGAGTTACATCAACATTTGATTGCAATGCTATCCATTCTCAAAATCATTCTGTATGCTGCCAGAGGGGTAATTACTATTCCTTACAATTTTTAGAGAATAACTGTTGAGCATTGAGCCATAAACAAAGGTTCACATTAAAATTTGTAAATATATTTCTTTCAAGGTGAAAAAAAATTACACAGAAGGACACTAAACCCAGCTGAAGAGCATGATCATATAAAGTATTGGCTATGGCCAAAAAATCTAAACCTCCAGATTAAATGTGAGATATGCATTGAGGAAAGGGGTCAGCTTGATTCCTGTGCTGGCTTGTGAACACAGATTGCAACATTTATATGGGCTCAATAAACTAAAGAGCACAATTCTATTTGATTCACCAAAATGCACAGTACTGGTTGTACTGGATAATAAAACTAAATTCAGGCTGTTTCACCTTTGAAGATGCAGAAGATAGTTGTTGCTACTATAATTCAATCATTTTGCTTGTTGTATCAGAGTTAATTCCAATAGTACAATGCCTATTAGCATTCATATGGGCCAAATATCAACAAGCATTTGCACAGTTTAAATTGCTTTCAAAGAAATATTATTCAGCAGAAGCATTTAGTTCAATAATCTGTAACGAGCACTTCAGAAATGCATCACATTACAGCTGAATATTCCATTAAATGAGATGTTGGAGAACTGTCTTTCTAAGCATTTTATTTTATCCACTGCCAACTTTTTGTTTAACTTCCCTTACTGAGAAAGGTACAAAGCAAAAACTTGTCATGGTTTGGCCTCAAATGTTGAACTCAATATTTTTCCATTGTACATTTAACTTATTGCTTGACGATTATTCCTTTTGGTCTAGAATCCCAAATCTCAGGAGCCCGTCACTTTGGATTTTCTAGATGCTGAATTGGAGAATGAAATGAAAGTGGAGGTAAGACGATCATTAGTGGCCAGAGGCTACCATGAGTGGCATGTCAACATCTTTTAACTCCATAACGCCTGGATTGACTTTATGAAACACTTCACAATGTTTTTATTTATCTATAAATTGCCTGTATTTTTTTTCTGTGACCTTTCCTGCAGTTCAGGTGATGTGCTTTCATGAAACATCACCTTCTTTTGATTGAACATGACAGTCTGTCTCCATAATCATGAGCAGATGTTAACTGGCAAACTTTCAGTGCCAATTGGCCTGATTGTGGGAGATCGTTTCAGTTAGCGTTTAGGCAGCCTGCTCAGATATACTGTGTATATGTGGCCCTCATTTTCCAGATATACTGTGTACATGTGGCCCTTGTTTTTCTTTTTCTGACTCCTTTATGATTTTGTGAACTTGCATCCTTTTTGGCAAACATTCGGGTCTTTGAACTGATGAATAGTGAATAATAATATCACTTCTAGAAAACGTAAACAGTAATTGCTGCTTAGTGAAATACCACTAGAATGGAATTTCTGGTTGTTCCTAATAGTCCAAGTGTCCTACTGTGATTCGATGCTAATGTACATTTTTTAGATTAGATTAGATTACCTACAGTATGGAAACAGGCCCTTCGGCCCAATAAGTCCACACCGACCCTCTGAAGAGTAACCCACACAGACCCATTCCCCTACCCTGTATTTACTCCTGACTAACACACCTAACACTACGGGCAATTTAGCATGGCCAATTCACCTAACTTGCACATCTTTTTTGGATTGTGGGAGAAAACTGGAGCACCCAAAGGAAAGCCACACAGATACAGGGAAAATGTGCAAACTCCACACAGACAGTCGCCTGTGGTGGGCCTCGAACCCAGGACCCGGTGCTGTGAGGCAGTAATGCTAGCCACTGTGCCACCCTATTTTACAGCTACTGTTTTCACCGCTATAAATGAACTAGGTTGAATGATCTGTTAACTACAAAGAAAAAGAATCTAGCATCCAACATTTTGCCTGTGCCAAGTCAATTACTTGTGGCATTGCCCATGTTCAGTTCATAAATATGGAGTTTTTATATGTAGTGGTAACCAGTCTGGAAGTGAGACTTCAGAAAGTTTCCAGAAATCAGTCCAGGACCCAAGAACATTAAACTGAATTTTGGATGAGTAAAATAAGGGGGAAATCTTAGTAGCAAATCATTAGTTAAGATCATGATGACAATTCGTAGTCTTTGAGAGCAGTATGTGTGTGCCATGTACAAACATTTTAATAATCTTTCAGTTGGAATTATAATGACATTCCTTGACTATTTTGAACTACCTACACTCTGTCTTCATGTATTCATATATTGGTGTATACACAGCTGAATTTTTACATAGATTGAGAGTCTTTCTAGCATTTCAAAGATGGTGATGAAGAGCCAATTCTGGAACTCTCAACCCCAAACATGGCACAAATCCTTATCACAGACAGGGCAGAAACAATGGAGTGTCCTAATCCTTAGTTCATCAACCCTTTTCGCACGTTAGAATGCAACTGCACCAGGCTGATCTGACTTTCATGAGTGGATGTCCAAAACATGACTTAGGAACTTCAGACCCGGTAGGAGATAGTTGAAAACTGCTGGATTTCTTTGGAGGGATGAGGTATCCATTTGTATATGGTCCTAGGAAACATTGAAGGAGGTCAGCTGCCCTCTCAAAGAGTTAAGTCTCTCTTCATGATTGCTAAAATTAGACATGAATGTGTGTGTAATCTCATTGGAACTGTCAAGAAAATTATCCTTTTGCCAAATCATTTTGACCGTGGTGTTAAAAATATCAGTGATGTATCACTCTGTCTTTTGATATAAACCTGTGTGATTAGTACAATAATCTTTAATTTATACATTGTGGAGTCTGTCAGTTTACAGTCTGAATGGTAGCTCCAAGTATTTGTAAAGTCTTTGAAGTGGAACTGTGTATTCAAGTGTTTGTTTTTGTAAGGAAAGTTAAGTTCAGTAAACAGGCTTTTATCAATGAATTTTTTGAAATAGTAGTTTCATCAATAGATGCAAAATTTTACGTAATTTTAGCATAGAGTCTGACATGTTAGATATAGGTTGAATTAATATAGCTGGTTAAAGAACGATAGGTGGTGGATGGGAGGCATGAGTTGGCATGGATGGGCACTAATTTAACATAGAAGCTATAAAGAACCATGGGGATAGTTGAAGAGCATAGTTTGCCATAGGAAGTATGAGATGTTATGGGGAATGAATCCAAGGGCATATAAACCCAGAACCAATCCCCAGACTTCCCTGGCATATTTTTACAGGTCGGATTTATGGAACTTGGAACATGGCACAGAGCAGAAACAGAAATTTCCATAAATGTAATGTTTGACTATTGCTGGATGAAACTGAAAAGTCCAGAACGTTCAAATAACATTTAATCATGGGCTGTAATAATATGTGTATTTTTACAGAACATGTTCTTATTTCCCTAAGACACTGTTGATTTTAAGCAGTGTTTTTGAGCTGTTCATTTATTTATCATAAGGCATTTTATCCCCTATAATTTATGATGTACTAACAAATTAATCTTTATACTTCTCTTTGGATGGTACATTAGAATCACTATTTTGTAATTTATCACAATACTATTAACTAATGATTAGATTAGAAAGATTACTTAGTGTGGAAGCAGACCCTTCGGCCCAACAAGTCCACGCCGTCCCGCTGAAGCGCAACCCACCCAGACCCATTCCCCTACATTTACCCTTTCACCTAACACTGCAATTTAGCATGGCCAATTCACCTAACCTGCACATTTTTGGACTGTGGGAGGAAACCGAAGCACCCAGAGGAAACCCACGCAGACACAGGGAGAATGTGCAAACTCAACACAGAGAGCCGCCTCAGGCGGGTATTGAACCCGGGTCTCTGGCACTGTGAGGCAGCACCATGCCGCCCACAAATGACTTGCTTTAGTGTTTCATGGGATGTAGGCTCTACTGGCAAAACCAAGATTATTGCCCATCCTTAATGATTCTTGAAAATCTGGTAATAATGGTCCTTTGTTCTTAGCGTTACACATTAATCTGGCATTAAATTGAAGTGACTTCATTGGATTTTGCTTGAGCTAGGGTTCTACAACCGTTTGGAAGTTTCATCACATATTAGTGACTGGAACAAACTGTTGCACAGAATTGATGAACTGCAAGTTATAAGTTTATGTCTTCCAGATTCGGCACAGCATGATAGAAGGTCAAAGTGGTGAGAAGACTCTCGACACTCTAATCAAATCCTACGATGAGGTACAGTCTACAACTAATTAGTTATTTCATTGGTCTCTCTCTCTATTTTTTTCTTAAAATGCCAAATTAATTGCTCAAGGAAGGGGTAAGAAATGTTCTTTCTTTCACAATACTTATTAAGTCTCAGATGCAAAAACCAACAGTATTAATGGGGCACATTTCATGACATGCACCCAGGATAGGGTTATATTCCAAGGGTGCCAGAATTAAATACTGTGCTGAAACATGTTTTGCTGATCCTCTCTAATGATGCAAACATGCTTCATTATACTGCCACCCTACAGTTAGCAATGCTGAGATTTTTTTCATCTTCTCCTATTCTCTGTTCCCGTACTACAAAATCATCAGTAACACACTGATTGCCTTCTTTACATTATGGAGTCCAGATTTTAATTACTGATAAAGGAGGCACAAAAAATAATCACACACAAATAATTTGAAACAAAGGAAAGGCAGATTAGATCTCATGTGCAGCTGAGTAAAACAATTCTTATGTAAGATCTATGAATTCATCATTTTCTGATAAATGTATGTCCTCCTTAATGCAAATACTTTGGAACAATGTTTAGTCTTTGATTGTTGACCATTTTAAAATGTAAGGACCCTGCCCATGACTCAGACAGGGTCACAAATGACTGCTGGCATATGTTACCATTCCTCCATAGCAAAAACACAAAAGATTCAACAATATTGTACATGGCTCCAAGGTAGAAAACAGAGGGTGGTGGAGGCTTGCTTTGCAGACTGGAAGCTGGTGTGCCATACGGATCGGTGCTGGATCCACTGCTTTTTGTTATTTATATAAATAGTTTGGATGTGAACATAGGAGGTATGGTTAGTAAGTTTGCAGATGATGCTAAAATAGATGATGTAGTGGACCGCGAAAAAGTTTACCCCAGAGTACAATGGGATCTTGATCAGATGGGCTAATGGACTGGGGAGTGACAGATGGAGTTCAATTTAAATAAGTGTGAAGTGCTGAATTTTGGAAATGCAAATCAGGACAGAACTTATACAGTTAATGGTAAGGCCCTGAAGAGTGTTGCTGAACAAAGAGACCATGGAGTGCGGATTCATAGTTCCTTAAAAGTGAAGTCATAGATAGACAGGGTAATAAGAAGACGTTTGGTATGCTTGTCTTTATTGGTCAGTTCATTGAGATCAGGAGTTGGAAAATCATGTTGCAGTTGCACAGGACATTGATTAGCCATGATTGAATACTGTATGTAATTCTGGTCTCCCTGCTTTAGAAAGGGTGTTGTAAAACTTGAAAGAATTCAGAAAGATTTACAAAGATGTTGCCAAGATTGAACGATTTGAGCTATAGGCTGAAGAGGCTGGGGCTGTTTTACCTGGAGCAATATAGGCTGAAGGGTAACTTTATAAAAGTTTATAGAATCACGAGGTGCATAGATAGGGTAAATAGCCAAGGTCTTTTCCCCAGGGTGGGACAGTCCAAAACTAGAAGGCATAGGTTTAGGGTGAGAGGGGAAAGATTTAAAAGGGACCTAAGGGGCAAGATTTTCATGCAGAGGGTGGTTTGTATATGGAATGAGCTGCCAGAGGAAGTGGTGGACACTGGAACAAATACAACACTTAAAAGGCACTTACATGGGTATATGAATAGGGAGGATTTAGAGGGGTATGGGCCAAATGGGACTAGATTAATTTGGGCTATCTGGTCAGAATGGACAAGTTGGACCAATAGGTCTGTACCCTATGACTCTACAACTATATGTAAAGCTTACAAGACCTAGACTGCCAACAGATCCAATCTTGCTTTGTTGGACCACCTAAATTTCAGTTCTATAAAATGATAAAAATATAAGCATTGCAATAAGGAAAGCTGTTCAGATTCATAAATATCACATTTGCTACTAAATAAGTTCTAAAAATGTTACTTCATCAGAGGTATTTGTTCTAGTCACTGTTCTAGTCATGGTTAACCTTTCATTGCTCTTCGTCCTTCAGAAATGCAAACTTCGAATAAGATGTGAAACTGAGTTCCCATCCACCCTTCCAAATGGGCATAAAAGATTGCATGCCACTTTTTTGAAGAAATGCAAGGAATTTCTACTAGTACTCTGGACAACATTTATCCCTCAACTAGCATCACTAGAAAGAATATTATTTTGTCATAATCAGATTGCTATTGTGCTCCTTTACCAGACACAATTTACGTTGTAACAGCGATGACATGTCAGAAGTACAAAATTGAGTGGAAAGCATTTGGGGGTATGCTGACCTGTTAAAAGCTGCTATGTAAATTTGATATAGTATTACAAACCACAGTACACACAATGGTGATAAGACATCAAAATGACTTATCAAGTAATTATGTGTTATCAAGTAATCTTCCCTTTCTTTTTAGAGGTATATTGACAGAGGGACTCGAACATATACCTGGACTCTCGTGAATAGTACAGATTACAGGTAATCCAGTATTACTTCAGGAAAGACACTTCCTTTCCATTCACCTGTTATGACTGAGTTTTTTTTTAAAAAAAGCTATTCTCTGTGGAAGGAGCATTAACATATGAACAGAAATCTTAGGAGCAAACTATTCAGCCCCTTGAAATGAAAATAAAAATGGCTCACACAGACACCTTTCTGATTGAGGTTATGGCTAAAGTACATTGTTGAAACAGTGTATAGAGTGCTTTATTCTGCATTTAAGTCTGCCTGACATGGAATTGCTTAAAGTTGACACCTAAACCATGAATTTTGGTGACCCTTCCTACTTTCTAGAATGTGTACTTGAACAGACACAATTACCTGATAATTAAAACTTAGACTCTGCGATACATTTGTTACAAGGTGCAACATATTTTAATGGTGCACTGTGAACATTGTGCACATAAAACAGCCTGCACAATATAGCTGAGGGAATATACAGTTTCTTTTAAAAGTCTTAACAGGGAAAGTCAGGCAGAATTGCTCCATATGATCATGGTTATCTGAATCAGACTGGAATCTATGGATGTGAGATGCTGCATTAGTTTCAGCTTTGATGGTACCCAATATCAACCAGCTATGTCAACACATACCCAACAAGGAGTTAGCACCTGTAGTGAGGTTCAGAGGGGAGAATGGTGATTAGAGAGTGGGAATCTGAAGTATAGTTTGTTTTTCTATGAGTTGAACAATTACACTGCAACAAAGGCATCTGATATCATAAAAATGTTTGCTTCTCGGCTGACCTATTAACTTCCTACTTGTGTAGAGCATTGGAGTCAAGAATGATTAGGGTGTTCTCAAATAAAAGGAAAATATGTAGATGGTGGAAATCTGAAATAAAACAAAATAGTGGAGAAATTCAGCAGGACTGGCAGCATCTGTGGAGAGAGAAACAGAGTTAACATTTAGGGTCTGACGTGAGTTCTGAAGACTTGAAATGTCAACTCAGTTTCTCTATCTGCAGATGTTACAGTTCTGCTGAGTCTCTTCTGTACTTGCTGTTTTTATTTTATGTTTAGCACTTACAATTGTATTTTAGAAGCAAAGCAATTGGGCTTAGTTTAGGGAAATGATCAGAGTCTCAGATGGACCACACCTGGAGTATTGTATGCAGTTCAGATCTACTTACTTTGGAGACAACAAACTTGGTGTAGGGGGAGGGAGGCAATGAATGTTTGCAAAAATAATTCCTGGGGTAGAGAAGTGTTGTCCAATGAAAAAGGTTAAATATACAGCACCTTTATTATCTAGAGTTTAGAAGACTGAGAGGTGACTTCATTCAAACATAGTGTTGTTACAGGGCTCAGCAAACTGGATGCAGGAAGGATGACTCCCCTGGCTAGGGTATTTTGAACTGGGGACACACTCTCTGGGGAAGAATTAGATGATTTAGGCGAGATGAGGAGGAATTTCTTCCTTCAGAAGGTGGCAAATCTTTGGAATTCTCTTCCCCAGAGGGCTAGGATTGATAGGTTTCTATGTATCAAAGACACCAAGATGACAAAAGTGTAGGAAAATGATGCTGAGGTAGAAGATCACCCATTATCTCACTGGTGGTGTGGGCGAAATGGGTTGAAATGGCCTTTGAATTCCACTGATCAGAGCAATAAAACTCTGGCAATTTTCTGTGAGATTGCATCATCCTGATATTAACTTTCCCAATAGATCACCATTTTTGATGTGTCGGGCCATTTGTTCTGGTCAGGTTAATGTCCAAAATAGATTGACTCCATGCATTCTACTGACCTCATACACAGTTTGTGGATGGAGACAAACATTTAAACTCTAGTGCTTGGACCAGCCATTTGTATCTGCACCAGCTCCCTAACATCATAGTAATTATACCTGACCAAATAATTGCACTTATTGCCATCCTCTGTACATGCGCAATGGTGATGTATCCTTTCCCACTGATCACTGAATAGGCTCAAGACAGAGCAAAGACAAAGGAAGATTGATGGCAGTGAACTCCCTCCAACAGCATTGACCCAGTACCAGGGGCTGGGACAGAACTCAGAGGCCATGGTGCAGATCCACAGCCAGGGTGCACAACCTGAGCATAATAGTCACCTCCCCTGCCACAAGAACAGTCACCCCTATCTCCCAAGCCAGGCAGTGTCTTCCTGTTCCCTTGTCCAAACACAGCTGCAAAATCCCATGACCCAAGTGAAGCAGCCTTGATGTCTGACCCAAGTACAACGATGCCATTACTGACTGTCCCCTGTCCCACATACAGTCATCTCCCCCATCTCCTGTCCTAGGCACAGCCATACCTACCATTTCCTGTCCCAGATACAGCCATCTCTCCCATTTCCTGTCCCAGACACACCATTTCCCCCCATTTCCTGTTCCAGGCATAACCATCTCCCCAATTTCCTGTTGTAGATACAGCCATCTTCTCCAACTCCTGTCCTAGTCATAGCCACCTCCTGCCACCCCATTCCCAATTCATCCCCAACTGTTAATTATTCGGCCTGATGTAACCCCCCCCCCCCCCACACCCCCCAATCCCAGGAGCTACATACTGTTAAAGGTGCGAATAGTAGTCTTCTTTGAATGTTAAACATAGCAAATCTGGCAGCCGTATTGATCAACCAAAATGATTGGCTAACTGTTGGCAGTGTGAAGGAATTGTGCTGGAGCCATTGATGGTACTGGGCTCACCGTTGCAACCAGAACATCTTTTATTCATAAATTTAATCCACCAAAGTCCACAGGTTATGTGATTATATCTATCTGTTTTCCTCAGTTTGGCACTGGTTCTTCCGCCATACGGTTCCCACTACATCAAAGCCAAACTGGATGAGGTTATCACCCAGGCGCGGCGTAAGTATTGGGAAGGGTGGAAGCTGATCTGGAAATGCATGCCAGAAAAGAGCAAAGTATTGATTCTGTAAAATCATAAAAAGATCTTAAGCTATTATATTCATAGTGTTTAAAACAGTAAGAGGCAGATTCTTAGATAGATGTCATCATAGTGGAAAGCAATGATTCTAAAGCAACAGAGAAACAAACATGCAAGGATGTAAAACGACTGCATGGTTTGAATCTGTAAGAGTGATCATTTTCTTTCTTTGTCAAAGTTCCATTAATGAATATGCACAATTTCGCTTATCATGTAATTTTAGAATCATTGTACAGCTGTACCTTCTGGTTCTATGCATCCATTAAAAGGTCTGTTTATTTCTTGTGATAATTTTTTTTCTATGTAATTGTATAACAGTATAAATAATTTGATATTAGCATTAGATAGAAACCTGCCATTGATTTAGCATTTGGCCCAGATTTTGCAGTAGAATAGTAATCAGTCTACGGTGCACATTATTAAAAAAGAGTAAATCAGGCAGCAACTTCTAACACCAGGACATTTGTAGTTAAAGGTGGATATCAATAGATTGCTGTCAGCCATGTCCTGCTTCTTGACGAGCTTCACTATACCACTAACTCACTGACAAATTTATTATTAACTTGATAAGGAAGGTGAAATTATGCTACTTAAGCACTAGATACTTAGTAAACATTCAAGTGTAAGTGAACTTTTAGTGGTGTGCTATGTCTTTAAAATCTTTTGACAATCCCTCTGGTACTGAAAATTAACTTTTACAAATGTGTACTTCCATTCTTTTTTCCCTGATGATTGTTGGCAATTTAGAAATAAATTATTCTTTATCTTTTTGTTCATTATCTCCTTAAATTACATCTATTTTTCTTTTCCTCTCTATTGTTTTTTAAACATGATTTTAAAAAAAATTGAATTCTGTATTCAAATTTACACTTTCAGTTTCAGACTCCAAAGTGGTACACTTCAGTAAAGATTCATCAATATGATTGAAGAGAGACATCATTGCTTGCCCTGCTGATGCAGATCACAAATTCCATGACATAAAGCCACTATGTTTGGATTGTTGATAACAACAAATCTGATTACAAGCACCCACGTAGTTTATGAGCAGTTGTAAGCATAATGGAAGGCTCGTACTGTTTGTTTCACAGCTGATCACAAAATCTGGGCCATTTTATTTTGAAATAGATGTTTCCCCTCAGTTAAGGTTATTTTTAAAGATAAATTGGATTTGGTTCTGAATAACCTTTGCTGAAGAAATACAGAAGTAATACAAGTCTCACCCACCAACTTCCTTTGTGCTAGCTTTTCTTTTGCTATCTCACAACAGAAATCTTTATTGCACTTTAACATAAAAAAAGACAACATTAAAAAAATGACAATACACATCTCCATGGCTGGTATTGTCTTAAGCATGTGCTAATTATCCAAACCTTTTATATCCAGCATTTGGTACAGCATGCTATTTGTCTTGTTTTCTGAAGGCACCTTTATATTATGCTTGGCCAAACAAGAGACTCAGGCATCTTCAGTGTAAATGAGCAGTGAAACATTATAGTTGTAGGGCATCCAAAATCCAGCTTAGAAAGATTGAGTAAATGACCTTTTGGCCCGTGCATTTTCCTATCCTGTAACTCTGTACTATAAAGTTAGCAAATAGTATGTCATGTAGGTAAGACATGACTATTAACTGACCCATCTTTTTTTAATATACAAGAAGCTTATAAGATAATCACAAATTTAAGAATTTCAAATATTCTCACCATTCCTTTCTGTGCTGCATCCCTCTTCTTCAATCTATCTCCAACATCCCCTCATAAAAGGTGCACACGGGCAAAGATAGAACCCATAAGCCCATTGCTGACTACAAAAACATAACTCAAGAAAAGAAAATAAATTGTTTTAAAATCAGAAAGAAACCACAGGGAACTTCTTCACTTCCTTCTGTGCATTTGTGTCATTATGTTAAATGTTTGAATATCTCCAAAGAGGAGTCTTGTTCAGAGGATACTTTAATGACATTGGGCTAAGGCTGTGTGTTTGCCATGAAATTCTTGAAGTACCATCTGATTTCTACATTGCCTTGAGTCAAGACTATTGGGGTTGCTGGTTATGTGGCAACACATTTGCTCTTTGCCATTGATGAGAAAGATTGGAATTTACTTGGGGAGAAATGTAACTTAAGGTTTTCTATTTTAGAAACATAGGAAATAGGAGCAGGAGAAGCCTGTTTGGTTTTTTGAGACTGCTCCACTGTAAACTCTGATCATGGCTGATCATCCAACTCAGTCCCTTTTTCCCGCTTCCTCCCCCATATCCTTTGATTACTTTTAATGCACAAAGTAGATTCACCATTTGTTGGATCACAAATGCATAACTCCCAGTGAACACAACTTTTGCCATACATAATAGATCTAGTTGTAATGGGTGACTTAATTAATAACCTCCCACGAGGAGGTTGAACAGTTCATCCACTTTACCTTTACCTTCCACCCCGACCTCAAATTTACCTGGACTGTCTCAGACTCCTCCCTCCCCTTCCTAGACCTCACCGTTTCTATCTCGGGTGACCGAATCAACACGGACATTTACTATAAACTGACCGACTCCCACAGCTACCTAGACTACACCTCCTCCCACCCTGCCCCCTGTAAAAATGCCATCCCATATTCCCAATTCCTCCATCTCCGCCGCATCTGCTTCCAGGAGGACCAGTTCCAATACCGAACAACCCAGATGGTATTGGAACTGGTCCTTCTACAAAGACTGCAATTTCCCCCCAGACGTGGTTGACGATGCTCTCCACTGCATCTCCTCCACTTCCCGCTCCTCCGCCCTTGAGCCCCGCCCCTCCAATCGCCACCAGGACAGAACCCCACTGGTCCTCACCTACCACCCCACCAACCTCCATATACAACATATCATCCGGCGTCATTTCCACCACCTCCAAATGGACCCCACCACCAGGGATATATTTCCCTCC
>NC_057732.1:28735198-28760742 GCF_004010195.1 Chiloscyllium plagiosum
CTCCACCAAGGACATGCAGGTCCTTGGACTCCTCCATCGCCAGACCATAGCAACACGACGGCTGGAGGAAGAGCACCTCATCTTCTGCCTAGGAACCCTCCAACCACAAGGAACGAACTCAGATTTCTCCAGTTTCCTCATTTCCCCTTCCCCCACCTTGTCTCAGTCCCAACCCTTGAACTTAGCACCACCTTCCTAACCTGCAATCTTCTTCCTGAGCTCTCCGCCCCCACCCCCACTCCGGCTTATCACCCTCACCTTAACCTCCTTCCACCTATCGCATTTCGAACGCCCCTCCCCCAAGTCCCTCCTCCCTACCTTTTATCTTAGTCTGCTAGGCACACTTTCCTCATTCCTGAAGAAGGGCTCATGCCCGAATAATCAATTCTCCTGCTCCTTGGATGCTGCCTGACCTGCTGCGCTTTTCCAGCAACACATTTTCAGTGACTTAATTAATATGCCTTAAAGCAGGAGTGGAGGCTGCTGAAAGAAAGGCCACAGTACGTTTTATCGCTGTGGGCTTAACTAAAGCAGATGTGTTCTTCCTCCCAGATCATAAATAAATTCTGATGCAATGTCAGTGTTTTTTGAGTTACATTTTTAGCAAATGACTACAGATGCTGGAATCTACTGAAATCAAGAAATCCTGGCGATCTGAGCAGATCAGACAGCATCTATGGAGAGACAGCAAGCTAATGTTTCGAGTCAAGATGACTTTTCATCAGAGCTGAAGTGAAGTGTGGAGGGAACAGCATTTATGCTGTAGATTGGAGCAGGGGTAGTGATGGGGTTGTGGGTGTAGAGTGCTGATGGAAAAAAGATGTTGATAGTCTGGCAGGAGACACACCATTGTTCTGCTATTCTCACATTTGGATCACTTAATCTGAGTTATCATTGTCATTTCTCCATCAAAACCAAACACCCACTACCCCAACACTCCTTCTCCCCCCACAAATGAGAGGATAAATACTGTCCCCTCCAACTTCACTTCAGCTCTGATGAAGAATCATCTAGACTCAAAATGTTAACTTGCTGTCTCTCCTTTGATGCTGTCTGACCCATTGTGATCTCCAGCGTTTGTTGTTTTTAGTCATGCCATATAGCTCTGTGTGTCATATGTTTTATCCAACTGACAGTCTGCAACCTAGAGTTTGCTTTGTTATCACACCTCAACAGCAACATTTAAATGAACCCTCAGAAATAAAATTAGTTTGAGCTGCAAGTTGGATTTCTCCCTTTCTTCAAATTTAAGGTGCCATTTACTAATTAATGTGATTTAATAGTAGCAATGTAATAATCTCTAGCATATGGCTAAATTTAATTCGCACCAAGTTAACTAAGTTTCCCCATCAGTGTTCTTGATCTGTTTGGGCTCTGCATTTCTATTCGTTAAGAGGACATCCAATCTAACCTCTGGCCTTGACAATTGTTGCTCTGGTCATGCCTGGGAACTAATCTGCTTTGCATTAGTATTTCCTTTATTTTAAATGTAAATGCTGTAGTTGTGAGGGTTGGTTAGCTCGGTAGTCTGGACAGCTGGTTTACAATGTGGAGAAATGACAACAGCATGCGTTCAGTTCCCATGTTGGCTGAGGTTACAACAAAGGCCCCTCGCCTGAGACTTGGTAACCCCTAGGTTAAATTGTTGACTGATGACAGAGCAGCTGTATAGTTTGGTAGGACTATGGCAACTTTACTTGCTAGTATCACACTTACGTCATCAGCAACTATAGAGTTTCAAAATGCATTTATAGAATTTTGTAAGTTCAGAAGAAAGATCAGATGTGATTCGAACAGCAACTCCTTAGGAGATTGTGGATCCATACATTTACTTCTTCACTGTATGGGCCTTAATGCTTGATTGTATACTTGCAAAGAACTAGGTTTTAATTTGATGCATTTATTCTCTAAGCCCATAGAAAATAATATTGACTATTATCTAAGGAAACAAGTTTTCTAAAAATTTGAAATATGAAAATAACAAGATGTAATGATGTGCAACAATAAGGAGAGATGTGCAGCATATGCTCAGCACTTTCTGTTGTTTCCTTTGTATCTCAACCATTCCTTCATTTTATTGAGGAATATTCAGGAAAGATAATGGCCCTTCACTTCTCAAGGGGTTACAAAGCTTCTTGTTATATTTAGTGCTGTGCATGATATTATCTGAGCCCAGGTCCTTATTTATAACCAGACTTGTATTATCTCTGTGTTGACATACATATATTGCTCAGTAAACAGACCTTTAAATGATACAGCTTCTTGAAGGCAGCGTTAATGGTGATCACATACAGTTTTCAGTCTGCAAGCGAGTGTGTCTTTTTCAGACTTCTACTGTGCATTAAGTTTCCCAGTATAGCACAATATTTTTATTCAAGCACTCATTGAATAAAATATTGTTTATAATCCCTTCTACTTGACCCTTTTTCCTGTTCCCTGCTTTCTCTTTCTGATGGATTCTGACAGCCAAACGCAAGGGCAAGTATCTTTTTGTTGGTCAATTTCCTTGTTGTATTGTCTTTAGATTATACTGTAATGCACTAGTGCTCCTATCCCTATCGAATATTCTTCTGTGTTTATTGTATCTGATCTATATCTATTAGCTCATGGTGTCCATTACCATTACATTAATAGCTTTAGCACTTTTTGTTTACACGAATTACTGCCTGCTGCCTGTGTATTTTCTATAATTCGGCACTTTGTGGAAAAAAAAATTAGTTGGTGACTAATTATTTTTGCTATTTTGGTAAGAGAAATTCTGTTCAAACTTTTCCATGTCAAAGGTCTGGCTATCTAAGAGGCACAAACAGACGTAATAATGAACATTTAACAATTGTTTCTTTTCAGACTTAGAATCAATACTGCCCGATAACTTCGACACAACAGGATATGTATTTCTCGCCCCAAGGTAGCTCTGTTTAATGCTTTATTGTAAGAGTGCATGTAAAGCATGACTGTTTGTGGACAGAGGGTCTATGATTTGCTGTGAGTTGCGAGCTTCTGGCACTGGGGAAAAAAGAGCGCTTTGAGAGGTGTCCAGATTGGTGTCAGCTTTGGGAAACCTCTGGATTTTGGACTAGACTTAAAAATGCTGAAGTTGGCCTGCGGTCAAGAGCTTCCTTTTCTGATGTGTTTCTGATCTCACCCATTTCAGCTGTATTCAAGAGGTTTATGTCCTAAGTACATTTCGCACAGGCAATGAGCATTTTCTTAGTCATTCACTGATTTCTCAATGTTCACCGCATTTCCACATTTACTCATTTTGGGCAACAACAATGTCTTGAGGGCCTGGGAACTATTTAAAATATGCCGTGTTTTTGAATATCCTAATTTGAATTACTCCATAAATATTGATTGAACTAAAAATGTTCCCTGAATATTGATTAATTATATTAAGGGCATTTGTTCACAGTATATTTTTAGTCACTGATATACCAAGACAAAGGAGGCTGTTGTTGTTGTGAAATGAAGTCCTAACATCACTGTTAGTTTTATTGAACATTTCAATGAAGTTCACAATCTTAAAAAAAGCACAAGAAAATGCAAACAGGAATAAATAAAAACAAATATAAGGATTTAAAACAGAGAAGTAAATCTAAATTTAAATTCAAGAGCAGTTAATCAGAAAAGAAAGGAGAAGTAAAGCATATCTTTGAAGAATATTCAGGCATAATTTTAAAAAGTGACAGCTGTATGATAGTCTAGAATGCTCATCCACAGTCTGAACTTTGAGAGTACAGGTAAACATTTTTCTGGGCTATTTGCTAAAATTACCACAAAGATGTTTCAGTACTTGGCTAGTTAACACCTGAAACTAAGAAAGGTTACCGTTACAAATGGGACATTCATCACAATGTGACAGAATCAGCAGGGGCTCTTGTGGTGTGATGGTAGTGCTCTTACCTCTGAGTCAGGAGGCTGAGGTTCAAGTCCCACCTGCACCAAAGTTATGTCATAATATCACTGAATTGTTACGATCTGCTTGTACTGCACGCAAAACAAAACTTTTCACTGTACTTAAGTACATGTGACAACAATAAATCAATAAAATCAAAACCGGTTGATGGAAAAAATATCCACAGAATCAGCAGTGTGCATAAAGCCTATAAATGTGACAACTCCACTGCTCTGAAGTAATAAAAACCAAAGGCGTTACAGCAAAATTGAGATTCTTCCACAACAAAACATGCACTAATTTATATATATTTTAGAAATGAATTTGCTTCAAGATACATATTGAATCAATTTTCCCAATTATTGATATTTAAACTGCAGAATTGCTGAAACAAAACATTTAAATTGGCAGCACATGAACCTCTGTAACCAAACAAAAATCTAAATTATGTTCACAAATGCCTTGCATTGAATAATGATACTCTATGGCAGAATTTTTTTTATCACTTAGTTCAAATGTATTCCATTTCTAACTTGCAGTAGAACTGGTCACTAAATCAGGAAGAGCATCATACTATGCAGCAGATGGAATAAAAATGAGTCTGTAAATATGAGAAATGTATATTTGGAAACCCTGCTATTAATTGCTGTTGTTTCATGCTCCAGTTTAACTTCTTTTCATAATTTGGCATAAACAAGAAATAGAATGGATTTTCTTTTGTTGGAATGTACTGTAATACAGTAGCTGGAGTCTTGGCAGATTTTACATATTGGCTTCTGTTGTGGAAATGTGTTCTCTGTTATTCAATGATAGCTGATATGTTAAGTGGAAACTTCACAACTTTTCCCTCACACAAAGCAAATGAATTTTTGGCAGAGATAATTAGGGCTCTTATGTCAGTCAAATGAGTCAGTTTGCTACAAACATGAACCAAAACCACCCAGGTCTTCATCTCAGCTCTGTGTTGAATCAGCTGATCCTATCTCCTGTTTGGCTGTACCAACCAATACATAATATCGAACTAAGAATGGTGAGAATGGGCCAGACCCCAGCTCCAGTCCATTATCAAGTTTCTCCTATTGGAAATGAGTTGCAAAGGGATGAGGGCAGTATTGACCACACTGTTGTACTCTCCATGAATGGTGCATTGACTACCTAGCTTCAATCATGAAGTGACCCCGTGGTTAAGATATTTATTACTGATGCTTGATGACCTGCAATTGAACATAAGTCATTAGGAAAGGAAGGGAACTGAAGTTGGATTGGCGAATGTAAATTTTAATTATAAACACATTTTGTGATAGTCATTGGGTTGACAACAGATTGCATAATCAGATAAAACAGAAAGACAAAGGGAATGACAGCATTTAATGAAAGTAGACATTGTTATAAATTTGAAGGAAGAGAATAGATTTTCTTCTGACCTACTTAAATATGATTCGTTGGCAATTAGGAATTTTCCAAGAATGGTTAACACCTTTCGAATCCAGCCTTGATGGTGTTGTTTGGTAGTCAGTGAAGTTTACGTGCTTTTGCAGGTTGCTGTGCCCTGTGTGCTGTGGTGTGTAGAGCCAAGTCCTCTTCCTGTGTGTTGCTGCCACCATGTGGTTGTACATTTTCTTCTCACAGTGACCGTGTTTGTTTACATATAGGAAGGCTGTTATAGTGTGAATGTGTTAACAATGCCTTTCAGGGAATACTGTAATGGGCTCACTCCTTCAAGCAACAACACATCATTCCTTGAGAACTTTATTAACATTATCGACCGGCAAACTCCAAATTCTCCAGAATGTAAGTATCATTCTCCCTTGTCGTTTTTGATATATATCGTTTCAAATTTTCAAAGTGCTTTTGTGGAAATTGAGAATAAACATTCACTGTAAGGTCACAATGAGTGTAAAAGAGAAAGGGAGAAGATAGTTGATAAAGTAATGGTTAGATAAAACTGAGCCTAGGTTTAGAGCATGTAGAGGAGGGAGAAAGAAGAGAGCCATTGTGTACAATGTCTTTCATTTTCAGACGTGTAAACAGTCCTGGCTGATGATTTCAAGCACAGCAGTATGGCAGTGGATTCCTTTCTTATAGATTTTTGGATTGGAATTGCAGGAACTGACTTAGGCACATTTAGATGACATCTTGCGACTATATTAAAGAATGAACCAACTAATTAAATTCAGAAAGCTGATTGCATGTTGCACTGAACAGACAGATACTCGTCTAACATTAGGCAGGTAATCCTGCCTGCAACTCAAGCATGAAAGAACAATTCATTTTGAATTATGACAGCGCATCAGTTCTGAAGAAATATTCACTCCAAACACCTGCCATACAAGTTTGATTCTACCCCATTAATATATACTTGGAATTCTAAAAAGAAAATGTCCTAGCCTGCAGTGCTAATGTAGCAGAATTGGACATAATGGATCTATCACTCCAGCAGTAGGAGCACAGAGTCAAGTTACCTCCTGGCTCCATAAACTGGACCTGGAGAAACATTGACCGGAGAGATAAATGTTCATCTCAGGGTGATAGAGATCCTTGAGTGGTGGACTGGGCAACATTGATATGAGAGGGGGTGCTGTTGGCTGGACAAGTGAGCTGAACTCAAGAGCAGCCT
The DNA here is from genome assembly GCF_004010195.1 of Chiloscyllium plagiosum. Lineage (NCBI taxonomy): Eukaryota > Metazoa > Chordata > Chondrichthyes > Orectolobiformes > Hemiscylliidae > Chiloscyllium > Chiloscyllium plagiosum. The sequence goes on from NC_057732.1 coordinate 28,741,711, forward strand.
TCCCGCACTGGCACTGCACTGCAGTTTCATAAGTGAAACCAAAAGCATCCCTCTTGCCTTCACTCATCCACCCTCTTCACTCCCCAAACATTCCACATGCACCATCCTTGCTATCCCCATTACCTCATTGCCACTCTACCTGCCTCCAAACATCGAAAGTCCCTCATGCCAACTCTTAACCCTCAATGCTCATATCTGACATGATCAAACCTCAGGAGCCATATTGATATCATTATGTATCTATTGATGTCATTGCTATGAATAAATACATTCAATACATCAATATACTTTAAACTAATTTCTAATGAAATTGAATATTTGTATTCAACATAGTTTGATACTGTTAACAGTTCTTTGACAACCTGGCAGCTCTAGGGGTTTATACGTGTGTTTGGCACATTCTTGACTTAGTTGTCTACGTCCTGCAATCCCAAGAGGCATAACCACCCACCTCCCCCAGAGCACCTCACATTCTCCTGTCACTCCCTCTTCCAAGTGGCACAGGACCGAATCCAAAAGGTTGCCTCACCTGTACCTGGGCATCTAAAACGTTTCACTGAAACAGATGTAGTATATTATGTGTACTCCAATCGGATTTAAATTGAAACAGCTATCTCCAGGAACCCATGCATGAAGCTCAGGATGTCCAGAAGCATGTCCCTGCAAAATTGGAGGTGTGGGCACTGATTCCAGGGGAATGTCACAGGTTTTATTATGGTGGAAAGGTTACCAGATGTGGTGAAAGTCTTGGCCAATGTTGCTACTCTTTTTAAAGCTCCTCGCAGGAATGACATTCATTAAAGCAATTCTTCACAGCCAGTTGATAGAAAATGAGATGTAAAGTGCCACTTCAGAAAATTAGGCTTTTTTTGAATTTCCTAGAATTGTTGTACCTATATACAAAATATGACAGATGTATCAAGTGAAGGATCATCACTGACTGACTGACTGAATTTTGAATGGAATTTATCAATACACTGATTTTCTGGATGCCTTTCAATCAAGGGAACTGATTTTGTTTATCGGTACAATTCCAGGAACCTCAAAAAATGCATAATTTTCCAGTGTGGTATGTTACATCTCAGCATATTTTCTACCAACTGCTTATGAAAAATTGCTTTAATGAATATCATTCCTGCGAGGAGCATTAGAAAGAGTAGCAACACTGATCGAAGCTTTCCCCATGTCTGAATACCTCAGAAGTTATAATAACCATTGTAGATGGTTATGCTGACTTGCACCAGTAATTTGGTCATCTGGCTATACCCTTTTGCCAAGAAATAGATATGCTTTCACAAAAGCTTGTATGTAAATCTAGCCTTCAGCAGTTAAAATCATGGATTAAGCTGACAGTTGCAAGGAGGAGGGTAAGAAGTCCAAACTTTTCCAGATTGGATTTATTTTTAGACGTTTTGAGAGTAAGCATTGCTAACATGGCTAGTGCTTATTGTCCACCACTAATTGCCCATGGGAAGATAACCCTGGTCTGACCTCTTGGACCCCTGCAGTCTGTGTGATAGACTGTGTGTAGTCTGTCCTTTAAACGTTATGAATCTGGAACTCTCACCCCAAACTGGTGAGGGCAGTCAGTTGATCAGTGTATTCAAAGTTAAGATCATTAGTTGTTTTTTGATATGCAGGGAATTACATGAGATAAAAATTGGGCAGAAAAGTTGAGTTCATGTCATAGTCAGCTTAATGAATTGTGAAGCATCCTTGAAGAGTCGGAAAGCCTACTCTTGCTCATGGTTCTTACATTATGTTAGGAATTCTGGGAATAATGCCCAGCAATAATGAAGAAACTCTAATATATGTCCAACTCAATACAGTGTGTGAATTAGTAGGGCACGTAGAGGTGATAGTGTTTCCAGCACCTCCCACCATTGTCTTTCTAGCGTGTATGGGTTCTGCTGTTAAGGATTTGTTTAAGTGGCTGTATCCAGTGAATCACGTATGCAGAAATAAAGGGACTGGATATTTACAATGATGTTTGGGCTGCCAATCAAGTGGACTGTTTTGTCTTGGATAATGTTAAGCTTCTACCTTGCTTGGGTTATATATTGACTAGATCAAAGTTTGTGAGAAGATTTGTAGCTCGGGTGCTCGTTGCTGTGGTTCTGTTCGCCGAGCTCCCTGGCTGTTCTTTGTTTCGCTTGCCCTATAATGGTAGTGTTGTCCCAGTCAAATTCATGTTGCTTGTCGTCTGCGTGTGTGGCTACTAGGGATAGCTGGTCGTGTCGTTTCGTGGCTAGTTGATGTTTGTGGATGCGGATCGTTAGCTGTCTTCCTGTTTGTCCTATATAGTGTTTGTGCAGTCCTTGCATGGGATTTTGTACACTACTGGGCCAAATGCAGGCAAGTGGGACTAAATTAGTTTGGCAACATGGTCGGTTCTGACGAGTTGGACCAAAGGGTCTGTTTCCATGCTGTATGACTCTAGTGAATTCCACAATTCACAACCTTTTGAGAGAAGTAATTTCTCATCATCTGTGCTAAATCTGTGACACCTTATCCTGAAACTATAGCCTCTCATTCTAGATTGCCTCACATAAAGAAACGTTCTCTCTTCTACTTTGCTATTCCCCTTTAAGGTCTTAGATTTCTCAATTGCATCTCTTTTGTTCTTGTAAGCATGTAATTATAGGCCTAACTGCTCAAACTCTCTTCGTAAGATAAATCCCTCAACTCTGGAATCAGTCTAGTGAACCCCCATGAACTGTTTCCAATGCAACATCCCTCTTCAGGTTAAGGGACCAAAACTGTATGCAGTATTCCATGTGCTGTTTCACTAATGTCTTGTACAATTGCAGCAATATTTCCCTATGTAATAACTTCACAGAGGCTAGAGTTCCATTACCAAGTTACCCTTTGTTTACACTTGGAAATCCTTGACTCTGGCACAGCCTCATCAGAGTCAGCACCCAGAGTGTCAGAACCTCTGACACACTCTTTTTATCAGTCAACTGGGGATACCTGATTGGACCGGATTAGCAGTCCCAATCAGGGAACTCATATTCTATGAGGTCCAGTTGACTGACTTCATTACAATCACTATATTCTACTTTTAACCTTCATTCTTTTACCAATATATGCCAAAATTCCATTTGCTTTCCTTATTACTTGCTATAGCTGCATACTAGGTTTCTGCAATTCAACCATAAGCACACCTAGAACCCTTGGCACCAAAGCAATCAGAGGTTTGTCTCCATTTAGATATTAAGTTGCCTCTCTATTCTTCCAACCAAAGTAAATAATTTCTCACTGATCCACGTTAAACTCTTATCTGCCTAATCTATCCATATCCATTTGTAAACTTTTTACTTATTTACTGCAGTTTACCTTCTCACATATCTTAGTGTCATCTGCAAATTTTGCCCTTTTATCCCTTCATCCAAGTCATTAATATAGATTGTAAATAGTTTTTAGGCTCAAAGACTGAACACTTAGCACCCCACTAGTTACATCTTGCCAACCAGAGAGACCCATTTATCCTGACTCACTGCTTCCTGTTGGTAAATCAATCCTCTGTCCAAGCTAATAACTTACCCCTAAACTCATGGGATCTAACCTTTTATGCAACATCTTATCAAATGCCTCCTGGAAGTCCAGATGCACCAGATTTACAGGGACCCCCCTTATCCAGATTGCTAGTTACATCTTCCAAAAACTCCAGCAAATAAGTCAAACGCAACTTACCCTTCATATAACCCCTGCTGACTTTGCTGGATTGTGTTTTGACTTTCCAAATATTCTGTTATTACTTTCTTAATACTGGTTTCCAACAATTCCCCTGATGACATGTTAAACTAACCAGTTTCTGCCTCTTACCTTTTTGAATAAGAGTGTTATGTTAGCACTTCTCCAATCCACTGGAGCTTTTTCTGCATCAAGGGAATCTTGGAATATTATAATCAAATGATCTACTATCTCTGCTGTCACTTCCTTTAAAACCCTGTTGTATAAATAAAACATCCTGTGTGGTCTGTGATTTCCTGAGACACAGTCTGCACTATGTTCTAAACTGTCATGTCTCTTTCAGTAGTCAATTGAATGAGGCCTAATGTTTACTCTTCCTATTAAAGGTCAGCTCGGTCTGTAATGTTGGATAATAAATGCTACCTAAATCAAATTAAGAGTTTGTGATTATGATGGAACTGCATATAAAACAGCAAGTGAGTTTTAATAAATATTTCATTATGTAGAAAGACTCCAAGTAAGTGTGAGACTTCTTTGTCTGCTTTTAAATAATTTAAATAAATTCTAAGGTAGAACTTGAAGTAGTTTTAAAACTGAGAAATTCTATTAAGATAAATGCCAAATAGCTGAAAACTTGGACTTATTTTAATTGATTCTTCATCTTTGCTTATGATTTGAAATACAGAAAAAGCCATCACATTCATCATGGATGCAGCAATGCGGTTAGTGTATTGTGACCCACTGGAGCAACTGAGAGGGGAAGAGAGAGAGAGAATTCAGTGAGATGCTGAGATATAGGTCTGGGATAAAACAGGAAAAGTAGCAACTCTGCTCCGGAAAAAGAAATACTGAACTGAGTATAACTGACCTCAGGACGATGTTTTATTCCAATCAAACTTGCTCATCATATTTTTCTTTAGTGTGTAATTGAAAACATCACTCACAGTCTGCTACATCACCATTCTTTGAAGTATTGACCTTAATCCGAATATTTTTTCCCTTCTAACCACTGGACTAGGCATTTCATCTGCAGAAGTGAAATTAGCATGAGTGATACATGCCATCACAAATCCATTTCATATCTTCATTGATAACATACAATTGGTACTTCCATATTTTGCTATTAAGAAATATGTTGCTGTTTCTCCCTGTGCTAACAAGTACCCGGTTTCCAAGTAAGGAAACAAATTGGCCACAATGAATAATGGGAACTCAGCTATGGATGACCAAGCTCATGTAACCCAGTGAAAATGTAGCCTTACTTGGTCTTAGTTGCTTTGATCAATGCTGGACAGATCTGGAATAGCCTTAAACAGGCAAACAGACCGCAATAGCAAGTTTCCCCCATGCTGCAACTCACACCGGGAGGTTTGCTGTCATATTATGTCATGTTCTTCTATCTTCATTCATCTAGTGTAGCTTGTATGCAAATCTGTAGCATCCGTCATCTTGTGGTTTTTTTTTTAGTTATGATCAAATTGCTGAAGTGCAGATACTCTTCTGGATGTCACTTTTTTGAGGTTTTGCACTTATAATTTCAAGCACCTCGTCACTTGTCTTTATGGTCCTTGTATGGAACTTTTAGCATAGTTCTTGGCAGCTACATTTCATAGATGTGTTACAGTATCATTCAAAAGATGTAGGATGTAAATTCACAATGAAGTGGCAGTGAGGTAGAAATTGAAAGTAATGCCAAAGCATTGCAAAAACCTTGTAGAACACATACACGAAATTGGGTAAATCAAACCAAACAAGTTGCAAATCGATATAAATAAAATTAACCTAGATTAATACATCTAAGTTTGCAATCAAAAAGGGCTTAGGTGGAAATGAGTGAAATGTAAATTTGAAACTAATATTTGGAAACGTTTGTTGTGGCAAGACTGATTTATGTTGAAAATAATGTTCCTTGCCAGGTGCGTTTTCCAGGTGGAATAGGGGCGTATAAAACACAATGAGGGCACTTTTCTGTTTGCCCCAAACCAGTCCCCATGATATGGTAGGCAAGTTAGCTCTCCTAAATTGACAGCCCATCTGCAACATTTTAATAGATAATTAATAAGCACTTGAGTTTGTACAAAGCCACTTGATCTGAGAGTTACAGACCCCACACAATAATATAGTTGATGTGGACAGAAGGGCAAGAATGAGAAGGTCATTTATTGAGCAACTTAATGGAAAATGTAAGAATGAAAGGGTACGCAGCATTCAGTGGGTGCATCAGGAACACCTACCCAAAACATTTCAGACCTCCATTTTGTTGCTTCCCACCTAGTCTCTGAAAACTGACCCCTCTCTTAGGTCCCATTCACTCCCAGTCCAAAACCCAGATGCACCTGTGCTTGAACACCAGGGCTGGCTTCATTCTTGGACCTACTCAGTGTGAGCAGTGGCCAACACTCAGGAATGCCATTGGCCAGCAGCTCTTGAGGGCAGGTCTTCCTCCCACCAATAGCATGTTACCACCAAGGGGAAGACTTTGTTTAAAAGTCAGTCAGCTTTCATTGGATATTTGAAAGAGGGCCAGTGAGCAATTGCAGCCCACAACCAGGCCACTTCTGTGAAATTCAGCCAGTGATGGGTCGAGATATAGGTGCCTTTTCAGAAAGTGGAAAGGCTTACATTTATATTATGCCTTTCATTATCTCAAGATGTCCCAAAATAATTTACAATCAAGCAGATGCTTTCCTTCAAGAGAGTGTGGTCACAGTTGTAATGTGTGGAATTGTAATGTGAGGAGAGAGTTAACATTTTAGAAGAATGTCTGCTAGTGAGTCAAGTGACCTTTTCATGTTTCTAAATATGCAGTCGGCTTTACATTACTCGTGAAGTAAGTTTCCCAGGCACGAGGAGGTGGGTTTGGCTGCATTCAGTGAATTAAATTCTGTAGAAATGATGTCGGGTCAAGATCCTGACATCTTCCCATCCTCTTCCGGACTCCACTCGGGTAGTGTTGAAGGCTAGTGGGGAACTTATTTATGTGATTTTCCTTAATATTAGGACATGTTTATTTAATGTGAAATTGTTCTCCATTGTGGAGAGGAGCTATATTTCTCCAGCTGACTTCAATACAGCCTGTCCTGATCTGCAGTGTCCAGACTTTACAACATAACATGATTTTACATCAGGGTAAATGAGTAATTCTATGAATGGAGTTTGGAGCCATTTAATCTCCATAAATGAAATTTAAAGTTCTAGGAAGTAAACAAAATAGAATTGATGATATGCAGTGATATTAGTTTTCACATCTGTTTTAAGTCAGTTGTTGATACATGACATATCAGCACATGAAATAGGAGTAGAAGTAGACCATTCAGCCCCTCAAACCTGATCTACCATTTACAATGTCAAACCGTATGCTGGAAATGTAATGGTATACAGGATATCGAGTTCAGAAACTGGCCATTTAGCCCGACCAGTCCATGGTGCATTTATGAGCCTTCTCCTATCTTTCCTTACCTAAATCTATCAGTATAATTGTGTATTTCCATCTCCTCTTGGGAGATTCCCCTTAAATGCATTTATAATATTTGCTTCAGTCACTTGTATGTGGTCGTGAATTTTTATTCTGACCCCACTTTGACTTAAGAATGTTCCTCTGAAATACGTGCTGGATTTCTTGGAAGCTACCTTATACTATAGCTTCTGGTTACAATTTTCTCCACAAGAGAAACTATTCTCTGTATTGTAGCAATACCTTTTGCAATTTTAAGCATCTACATTAGGTTACTGCTCAGTTTGTTTTCAAGGGAAAAGGGACCCAATCTGTTGATCATTTCTTTATAGGTATAACACATTTCTAATATCAGTTTCATAAATCTTCCATATGAACATAAGTTCCACTTTCTGACAATTTAGCAGGTCGACAGCACTTTATGGCTTCAGGGCAGGGCTTCTTGTTGACTTTCTTTGCCCTCTCCCTGTAATTTTCTGTCTAGGGTTTAACGAATAGGCACTTGAGCCTCTGAGGTACAAGAACATGAGCAATTGGAACAGGAGTAGGCCAGTTGGTCCCTCAATCCTGCCCCACCATTTAATAAGCTCATGGCTGAACTGTCCCAGACCTTAAATCCTCTTTCATGGCAGCTTATCATTGCTCTCAACTCACCTATATTACAAAAATCTATCTACTTCCTCTTCCACTCTTTGGGTAGAGAATTCCAAACAGTCACTACCCACTGACAGAGGAAATTCTTTCACATCTCTGTTTTAAAAGGGTGTATCCCTAATCTGTAACTACGTTACCTTGATCAAGACATGCCTACTAGTGGAAACAACATCTCAACATTTACTCTGTCAAACACCATTCAGAATCGTGTATGTTTCAATAAGATCACCCCTTATTATTAAAGAATAATGGCTCAATCTGTTCTTAAAAAATCAGTCCCTTTCTTCCCAGGTAACAGTCTAGTGAATCGCCTTTGTACTACTTCCAATGCCAGAACATCCATTCTTAAATACTGCGAGCAATAGTGTACACAGTACTCCAGATGCAGTCCCACCAAAACTCTATGCAGTTGTAACAAGGCTTCCCAAGTTTTAAATTCTGTCTTCTGTGTGTTAACTAATCCTCTATCCATGCTAATACATGACTCCTAATATCATGCAATAATATTTTATACAACACTATCACATGCCTTCTGCAAAACCTCATCCAGCTCCCCTTTATCTATTCCATTTGTTCAGTCCTCAAAGAACTCGAGCTTAATTGGCAAACAAGATTTTCCCTTCACAAAAACATGTTAACTCTTATTGTGTCAGGCTTTTCTAAATGTCCTACTATTTCTTGTTTAATGATGGATTCTTGTGTTTCCCAAAGACAAATTTTAAGCTAACTGACCTAGAGTCTCCCGTTTTCTGTCTCCCTCCTCCTTGTACACGGGTATCACATCAGCTGCTTCCCAATCCGCTGGAACCCTCCCGGAATACAGTGAGTTCTGGACTAATTTGACCACTGCCTCCACTGTCTCTATGACATAACTGTGACTTCAGGTCATCATGTGATAGAGAATCTGCTCAAAGGTAGAAACAACCTTAGTCTCCTGCAGAGATGTGTGGGGGGCTCTGGGATGCTCTAGTATATAGTGTAAATAAACAGAAGAAATACTTGGAGGTCTGACCTGATCTTATCTGAACAAATTAACCCATACTAGTGGTTAAGGATGTCTGTGTGTTTACTTCTACCACTCGGCAAAACAAATTGAAACCATGGGACCCTTTCAGAATAGCACTGGCTGTAGTTTCCACATGCTGCAATAAATCCATGGAGTAGAAATTAATATGCCCTGAAGTTTTCTTTATTTTTACCTTTGTGTTTTTCTTTAATAAGATTCTGCTCAGGAGTAAGATTGAGGTACCACAGCATGCACAGAGTTTCCACCTCAAGCTTGTTGCTTTGTACGCTGTCGTTTATTTGGCTCGTCTCCGAAAAAATGGAAAAATAATGAAAATCGTAACTCTGTCTTTCTGGTGCATCAGAAAATAGGAGAAAGAGAAGCAGGATGTAAATAATGAGAGTTTATTGTCCTTAGGAGCCATGGTTCACTTTCAAGAAATGTATGAAATCTGTACCCTGTCAGGCTGTGCTGAACCTGTCCTTATGGACTGGCTTTTCTAATAAGACAGTGAGACCCTTGTGTATAAATGCCTCATGCATTTACAAGACATGCATTTCCTCAGGAGTTTTATTTGAAGCAGATAAAAGGAGCATTTCTTCCGCAGCTTGAACACAAATAGCTGCTGATTCATCTTCGTTGTCATGAAATTAAAAATGTATCCACCTCCACTTGGCATTTACTTGTTTAATTATAGTCTGATGCCATGTTTTGCACTGTGCAGTTCAGTTCACATTTCAGTCCTCGTGACACATGCTCCTGAAGCTGAAAGCTTCCGTGCCCGCAATTCACTTCGATAAAGAGCATTTCAGAATTTATTGCTTCAAAAGATATGATTAAGCATTTATTATTGGATCTAATTTGCTTGTGGGTTATTGTGACAGGCTAAATAAATATCACCCATAATAAACTGAAATTCTTCCTGTAAGTCTATCCTGATTTCCTGTCATACTATTACTGTTAAGTTGTTCTATAAAGCTAAAATATCGGTTTTGCTCTCTCTGGTTCAGTCCTCTGGATTTGTTGGATGGTGTTCATCCTTAACATTGAGACCTCTAGGTGGCAGCCTAGAGATCAGTTTTTGGGTCTTGACAGTCTGACGGTGGCACAGATGCTCCAGTCTCTGGAATGGTGGAGATTGGATGTATCCTAATAGACCCCTCCAATGCATTGACCACATGATAATAGCCTGGGAACTTTTTCTGGAATCTTCTGGAAAAGTCAACAACTCTGAATTAAAGTTAGAGACTTCAGAGGGTTCTGACCTACTTACATGAATAGTTACTTGGGAGAAGTCTGAAGGATTAAAACCTGCTCCAACTCCTGGATAACTGTAAAACTGATACCTCACTATGCTGACCTCTGTCTTTCACAACTGACAGCCAAATCAGCCCCCACACCCTGCCTTATCCTGCCAACACCATGGCCTCCCTCCAAAAACACGTGAACACCCAAGGAAACAACCTCTTACATGATACCTGTCCCCTCTTGTCCCAGTACAATTTCCCTTGCTCGCTGATCCATCCATTTACTCACCTGTCAGTCTAACCCTCGCCCAACGACTACTGAAGCCCCTCACCTACCTGTCTGATTACTCCCTCTCTCATCTCTTGCCCCCTTAGCCAAATGGCACACTGCCCATTCAACGATCCATCTACCTCTGTAACTCTTATCCCATTTGACGTACTACACCCTCACCCACCTACCAATGTGCCCTCTTAACTACCCACGTACCACCCTAACCCTTCAAACCCTTCCCTCTTTACCTGCTCATCTACCTGCCTCCCAACCACCTCTCTTAGCTGCTACCATACTCCTCACTCATCCACCAGCATAATCCCTCACCTGTTCAGTTGCTACCTGCACTCACTCACTCACTTTACACCCTAACCCCTCATCCGCCTGCCACTCTTCCTGCATACCTAATTAACACTATGACACACACACACCCATTTGCCATCATACCTTCAAACCCACCTACCGTCCAACCCCTTTTACCCATTTAACTGAAGCCCTACCCCTTCACGAACCTAAGAACTACATTATCACTTCATCCATTTACTTTAGACATCCAATTGCTCTCCTTGTCAAAGACGCTTTGGATCTTTAAACTCTGGAATACGGCAGTTACTGCTGTAAAAACAGGTGTAGTTTGGCCTCCAACACCAAACCTGCATTAGACTGGAACTCTCCACTCTGTGGGCCTCAAGGTTTGAAATGTAGAGCTCTGAGCCAGGGTAAGTAACAAGTAACAGAAGAGCAAAGTGACTGTGGCTTGTTCTCCGCAGAAGGTTCAGCCTGATGTTTCTAAGTTGAAAATACTACTGATTTTCAGTGGGATCATCTTTGTATCTCCACTGCTATAAGATCCCCAATAGTTCTCACACCATTGCAAGTTACCAATTGTCCTTATTGATTCTTATCTGTAACTGCTACTCTAGGAACCTGGAGCAACCCTTGTAATGATGTCAGAGAGCTTCTCCTCACTGGACATAAATAACAGTGTGGGTGGAGTTAAGAAAGTAGAAATAAATAATGGAGAGCTCAGTAGAAGCCTGAATTCTTGGCATGTGAATCCTGGAAGCGTTTAGAGAGTCATGTAGAGTGGACAAGCTAGTATTAAGCTGTCATGAAATAGTCTTTCAAAAATGTAACAGTGAAATGAGAGACTGGTATTTCTCTGAATTCCATGTATTATAGCATGTAGTGTTAATATACAATAAACATTGTTATGAAGAAACCCTAACCTAAAGATAGTTTATGACCTTGCTTTCTCATTGATTAGTGTGTCTTGCAACTCATGGACGTGGTCATAAAACCATACAAAGAAAGAGGCATACCCTGAGGGTCATTTGCCCTCTGCCTTCTCTCTATAATATGAGTCATCAGCGTCTGTGTCTTCCTCTCCTCAGGCCTCCAATGTTATGTGCACCAACCCCATTGATTGTGCCTGTGTGCATGGCTCCCCTTTCACATCTCTTGATCTTCAAGAGTAAATTGAAATGGGTGGGCATTAAGACTGTACGCGATACAGTACAGAAAGGTAGGGAGTAGCCAAAGGAAAAGATGCTGATCTTGTAGTACAGAAAAGCAGTCACAGCTGCATAGGCAAGTAGGTAGAACACAATTGGTCTCCTATACCACCAAGATTTGAAAATTTCTTCCCAGCATTCATGAATCCAGTTCCACCTTCCGTCCCACAACACAGCACATCAAGTTCTGTAAAATGGTTGAATTCCCGCAATCTCCCATTTCACTGGAGTTATGTACTGAGATTTTGTTTCTTAATTCTACCAGAACTCAAGGAGGTTTCTCAATGCTGCCAGACAGTACTCTCCTCAGTTGACTGTGTTGGAATCCTCCCACCCTTTCACCGCTGCCAAATTTGAAGAACCCCTGTCAATGATGCAAAGCCCCAGAAATCTTTGAGTGAGGCATGCTGGAATTTCAAGACCCCTATTTTAATGGAAACCAGATTTCTGCTCCATACATTGTTAAACCACAGGAGTCTCCTCCTACTGCTAATGAACCACAGAAATGTCACACATTTCGTGCCTTTAACACTGTAAAAATGCCCAAAGGAACTTTACAGGAACATTATCAGATTAGATTTGACACAGAGGCACAGAAGGAAATATTAGAACAGCTTGGTCAAAGGGTGCTTTTAAAGTACTTACAGAAATGCCGTATGATTGCTGCAGCACTCCCCGAGGCTGTCAACTTCCATGATATTCCATTATCACAGTCTGTTGGAAGGAGAAAAGGCAAGAAGGTCAAATGGGTTGAGAGAATGGCCTTTAAATGTTGAAAAGGCCACGGAGCCCCTGTATCCAGTCTAGATGAAGTTATTTTCAGGAGTGTGTTGGAGAGTTATACGATATTGCCACTGGGATAAAGAGTAAAGTGATTAAGTTTAGCATCAAAGCTGAAGCTGGGAAATTTTTAATAAGGCTTCCAACAAACTGATTAATTTTAAAATCAATGGGCAGCATCTTGTGGGCTCTGAGGGATGTGGGCAGTGATGAGATTTGTGACAGAATTGGTTGAGAAATCCAAAGAGACTGATCTCGACATCAGGAGCAGCTTTTTCAAGTTTTCATGCTTTTCTCACTAGGCAATGCTGAGGTGCCAATTAAGAGAGATTGTTGCTTGTTAAAAGTCTTGTTAAAGCTACAGCTCTCCTCATTAATATTCAGCTTTCTATCTTACCAAACTAGCCAAATAAATTAGATGTTGAAAAGAGTTGACATGGAAACCAGAGTGTGTACCTGACCAATTTAGCTCACTGCTTCTCTTAAAAAAAACACCTCCATGTTGCCCCCACCCCAAAACCCATGGAATTTTTGTGGTATCCCAGAATTCACTAGACAAATCCTTCCAATGCTGCAGTGCCATTCTACGAGATGGGAATATCCCCACTTTTGAATCTCCATTCTGGAGATTATTTGATGTAATTTAGGAGGGGAAGTGATGGCTTAGTGGTATTATCCCTAGATTGCTAATTCAGAGAGCTATGCAATGTTCTAGGGACCCCGGTTCGAATCCCACAGTGGCACATGTTGGAATTTCAACTCAATAAAAGATATCTGGAATCAAGAGTCTAATGATGACCATGAGTCCATTGTCGATTGTTGGAAAAACCCATCTGGTTCTCTAATGTCCTTTAGGGAAGGAAGCGGCCATCTTTACTTGTTCTGGCCTACATCTGTTGTACTGATAATTAACTTATGTAGTAATTGGATACTCATTCAGATTTAAACTATTGTTATGTTTTAGTCCTCTGACAAGTACTATTATCACTTTTTTTTTAAATGGCATGGATGAATTGGACTAAAGGTTTGTTTCTTCAGTGGGCCAGTTTTGGCACAATAAGACAAACTGCCTTCTGTTCACTACATTAACTTCCATGGGCTGAGAGTCTCCACTGAACTAGAGTCCTCCTGAAGCTTGATTCTGTCCACATTTCCAGTAATGATACAAAAGCAGAGCTGGACTAGCATCAAGAAGGTTCAGGATCATTGCAGAAACTTGACAGCAGAAATGTAGACTGACACTCCAGCGCAGTATCATGCAAGTCAAACCTGGGCATTAGCTTTCGGGTGAAATGTTCAGGTGAGCTTCTATCAAGTGAACTTAAAAGTCCCACGGTGCTCCTTTTGAAGATTGGTTGGGAAGTTGTTACTGTGTCCTGTTCAATAGGTATCCCTCAATCAACATCACAAAGAATGATAATTTTGTCATGATCATGTTGCTGTTTGTGGGAAATTGCTGTATGCAAACTTACTGTCACATCTTTGGTTTATACAAATGAGTACACTTCCAAAGTATTTCATTGGCTGTAAAGCACTTTGGGGTGACCAGAGGTTATGAAAAACACTTAATGAATGCAAGTCTTTCTTTCTTAAAATCAAAGCATGGTAGGAGGGAGACAAAATCAAAAATGAAGGGAACCGAAGCAAACTAGAAATGGACATGAAACAAAACAAATCAAGAATTGAAGGAAATGCCAATCCGTTCGGGAGAAAACTAAATTATAAGAATATAAAATTTAAGAAGTAGTGAAGCCAGTAGAGAACTATAAATACAAAATAGATTAATTAACACAGAAGTGAAAGGAAACACCATTAACAGAGCATACAGGTAGGGAAAGGAGACTGCGTAAATACGAAAAAGAGAGTGATCACAAACCAGGAGAGGTAGGAAGGGGACCAAAAGAGGGTAAGAAGAGAAGACAACCTAAAAGAAACAAGGAAAAAGAAGACACTTTAGAGAGAGGCAGCTAGAAATAGATGAGGGTGAGAAAACAAGGGGGAAAAAAAAGGAACTCAGAATGCAAACATGGAGAAAGTGAGAAAGAAGGGAGGAATCGGAAGAAAGCAGGAAAAAGAAATAGAAAAGGGCAGAGTTGATAGTGACACAGTGGGAGAATACGTGGTTATAAATGACTGGGGTGTGACGTACTGAAAGTGAAAGAAGACAGAAGCACAGTACAAGAATGTACCAGGGAAAGTCAGATATTTCTATAAACAAAAAGGAATTGGAAAGATTTCCAATGTGTCACCCTCATTTTTTTCCCAAATCTGGGCACTCAGCCATTACTGCATAGATACCAGACAAAAAACCAATGTTTTCTTCAATGTTTCTCCAAAGCTCTTTCTACTGCTTGCAGACCTGGACTATCATGTCTGCACTACCTAATGCAAAGGTAGACATCATTGGAAAGCAGTAATTATTCAAAACTTTGAAACTGCTTCAAGAAAGAAAACAAGTGAAAGCATTTTCCTGCATAAATCATAATAAGTTTGCCTCTATTTTGAAATAAATGGTTTGCTGTCCTGTTTGTCCCCAAATATTTTGATGGTTGAATTCCGTTTGAATGCTAAATGATGGAATATGAATACAACTGATTTTGATTGCAATATTTATTCATTAAATTTATTAAAGCAGCGAATCTACTTGGCAGGTTTCAAAATACTATTGTTTTTATTCATGGCTTGCCTAACTAAAGTGATGGAGTTTACCACAAAAAAATGTATGAGGCATTAAGAATCCAGAAGTCGTATTGGCAAGCTTTGGTGACATCAGGACCCTAGGACACAGTTGCAGCCTGTCCTCATCACTTTCAAATGATGCATATACTCTCGGGGAGTCCTTCTTAATTGGAATTTAGATCAATGAAAATTGCACCTAATTGGAATAACAAATCATTGCAGGCACGGGGGAAATGGAAAAAAAAATTAATTTCAGTTGGTAGCAGTGGAAGTATTAATAGTTTAAAAGAACTCAAAATGAATTGAGTTATTGTAGTTTGGGAATTTTATGATGTTTACTCTTGAGGAGGTAGCTGATATTTCCAATCTAGCAACTGCTGCATGTGTGCATTCAAATTTGTTGAAAGGAATTTGGAGCAGAAAATAATTGGATATGGACTTGATAGGAGAGTATCCCCTAAAGAGATAAATGTATTAAAGATTATGGTATGCATAAACGCATTTTGAAAATGTTAATGTTTTGTAAATTTGGTACTATCCTCTTCTAGCAGTTGTTTGTAGTGTAGAACTTGCATCTGTGTTTCAGCCTAATCCACTGGCTATACATATATATATATATATGTATCACATAAATCTTTGAGGGGATGGATGTGCACTCCCACATAATTCAACACGAGTATGGCTATATTCTCCTGCCTCATGGGATTTAAATTGCATTGCAATAACCAGCTTTCCTGCTTTATTTTGTTCCAGTGATACTCGAGTATAAATTAAATAAGAAAGAGAAAGACACAGAGCAACCAGAAAAGAAAGGGAATCGGGGAGAAATAAAATTAAATATTGTTCATTCAGGAAAGGTACAAGCAAAGAAATACTTGGTGACGTGTTGTTTTCATCTTAGTGAGGACCTGCTCAGTAATATAATCCATCAAGCTAGAATCATTCTTCCTGATGCTTGCTGCATTATCTATATCTGCGAAGCCCCTGCAGGCATTAACCTTTTATGTGACTGCCTTCTTCTGTGAACTGGACTGTGATTATGTTGACATCTCCCTGTCTCTCTTGCATACACATGCACACATGAAGGCACAATGCATTAGTAATTGGCACCACACATTTCAGGAAGGCCTCCTAAATTATTCCAAACATTCCTAGGCTGCAGCCTGAACTATCTCTACATGTCCACCTGGTTGAAACCTATGTGACTTAAACCACTTGCTGAAAATAGGCTTAACTTGTTGGCTTAAATTAGGAAGACTTATTCATGACTGTAGAAAAAAATGTAGTGTGTGTCAATTCAACTGTTTGTCTGTAATTACTTGCCAGATGCATTTGGTTTTGAATCGCTTTTGGGAGGTCCTGAAATTATGGAGCGATTGTTCTATTGGCTTTATCGATGGCTGAAACATGTCACGTTATCTCAGTAGTCACTCAATTTGCTGACAGACTCTATTCAATGTTCTGCCTTTCTTCTTCACTGCTCTCAAAGTCTCAAAAATCATGGAGCCCAAGGCATTTGTGTTATTTACTCAGTTCATTCAATAAGCATAAGCTCCTGTTTGTGAATGATCTGCATTGCCTTCTGTAATTTGCAGGATGCACAAAGACAAAGAAACTAACCACAGAATGAGAGAGAGCAGAGGCAGTTATATTTCTCTTGGATTTATTCATATGTGTTGACTTGTTATTCTCATAACTGATTAATCAGAAATTTCATTGACATGCTAGTTGAGAAATTGGCTGGGGTTCTCTTTTAAAGTTTACTGCAAGCTTAACTTTAGATGTCAATATTTGCTTTGGGATTGTTAGAGTTCCATATCAGCAATCTTATAAATAGGGCCCAAGCTCCAGACCGTCAGGTTTGATGATGTTGTAAGGCACATCAAAGCTATCCTGCAAGACAATTGCCAAAGCAATCAGATCAGTTTTTGATGCAAACTTCACAAACTCATGAATGAGTCTGAGATTGTCAATTTTGGTCCTGGGAAAATGCCCATGTATCTCAGTTTACCCTGGAAGGGTAAGTTATTTGAAAGGTTTGGCCAGCAGGTGAATCTAATTGTGTCACGCAGCTACTGTGCAGGAACAGATGAGCGCTGTCCACCACAACAGGATGCTGCTGTCAAACCAAAAAGACGTCCTGCTTGTCCCACAAATGAATAAAGTGGTATATGATAATGCTGGGTGATGCTGATATGATATTAGGGAGGTAGGCCATATATCCCAAAGCCTGGGAGGTATATAAAATAGCATATACCTTCAGCTGTTTGCAACATGCAAGCTGTTGACTGTGCTGGCAAAACTCACAACATAGTAACCAATACTACACATGATTCCACAATTGGGCAACATTTGCCAAGTAATCCTGAGTGTGCCAAGATTTATGCTAACAACAAATTGAGTGCTGTCAGTTGAGCTCATAAGCAAGGTGCACTTTTGGGTGCTAGAAAATACACACATTAATATGTGGGGCCCTGTTTTTTTTTCAGACAGAAAGAAGATATACATACACCAGGCCTATCTCAACTTAACAAGATAGGTGATGGCCATATTCCAGTTAATTCTTCAGGGCAATAACTTGACCAATTGGCATCAACTAGCCTAGATTAAATTTAAACAAAGATTGGCAGTTAACTGTCAGATATTCTCTGACTGGGGCATTCTCCAGGGCAAAGCCTCTTCTCATCAGAGCTCACTTGCCAACCAATCAACATTATTTTCTCACACATTATAAATTGTTATTGCCCTTGACATGGCTATTCTTACAAAAGTCCTGATGAATTCAAGCTGAAAATATTCCATTAAACGTGTTTTTTTATCTGCCAGATTTGAATGCTGTAGAACTGCACTGTGACGCCAAACAAATACAAACCAGTCTTTCGAAGTTAGCTTCCTCAAATAGAAACAGGCAAAGTTTTAAATACATGGTGCATAGAGCCATTTCTTAGATCATGGCTGCATCTGGTGGCAGATATCAGTGAGGACACCTTCAGAAGAGTACAGACGTTTGAGAGGTTAGTTGTTGGTGAGTTCTCCTGGCAGTTGCTTTAATCCCATGGTGTGAAAAGAAATCGCTGTTGAGATAACATAAACATTGATTCTAGTTTTCCAAACTTCTCTGGATTCTGGAAAGGTCCAACCAGGTTGAAAAATAGTAAAAGTAACTCTTCAGGAAAGGAGGGAGACAAAAATGTGCAAGCCAGGCACCAGTTAGCCTAAACTCCTGGGAAAATGCTCGAATCCTTTATTATTGCAGGACACTTAGAAAATATGGACACAGTCAGGCAGAGTTGACATAGTTTTGTGAAAAGGAAACCAGATTTAACCAAATTATTCAGAAGTAGCAAATGACATAGATAATGAGGAACCAGTGGATAAACTGTATTAAGACTTCCAGAATGAATTTGATACAGTATCTCACCAAAGGATGCGAATCAAAATAAGAGCTCATGTTATGGGTTAATATTTTAACATAGATAGAGGTTTTGTGGCCTAATTGGAAGCAGAGGATGGGCATTAACTGGGAAATCAGAAGATTGGAAAGGCTACAAAAACAAACAGAGGATAACAAAGAGAGAAATAAGGAAGGAGAGGATCAAATATGAAGGTAGGCTAGCCAGTAATATTAGAAATGATAGTAAAAGTTTCTTTCAATACATAAGAAACAAACGACAGGCAAGAGTAGACATTGGGCCACTTCAAACTGATGCTGGAAGCCTAATGATGGGAGA
>NC_057732.1:28761805-28792373 GCF_004010195.1 Chiloscyllium plagiosum
CGTTAGGCGAGGAGACTAGGACCCGTGGACACAGCCTTAGAATTAGAGGGGGTAAATTCAGAACAGAAATGTGGAGATATTTCTTCAGCCAGAGAGTGGTGGGCCTGTGGAATTCATTTCCACAGAGTGCAGTGGAGGTTGGGACGCTAAATGTCTTCAAGGCAGAAATTGATAAATTCTTGATGTCACATGGAATTAAGGGCTACGGGGAGAATGCGGGTAAGTGGAGTTGAAATGCCCATCAGCCATGATTGAATGGCGGAGTGGACTTGATGGGCTCCTATGTCTTATGGTCTTATGATCTCAGGTTGCCAGGATACAATGAGTGGTATGCAACATGGCTGAATGCGAGGGACTCAATTATTTATAATCTGTTCAAATGACTTGAATACAGAACCAAATATATTGTTGCTAAATTTGCTGATAATACAAAGGTAGATGACATGAAGAGGACACAAGGAGGTTATAAAGGGATATAGATAGGTTAACCGAATTAGAAAAAATAATTAGCTGAGAAAATGCAAGTTGAAATGTTGTAACTTTAACACCAATGAGAAAATAACTAATCTAAAATGCAATCATTTAGAAGGGAATCTGTTTCATATTTTTGTGTTTTGGATTTTTACAGGGAACATGGAATAGGATATCTCGGCATCTAGAATCTCCTTCAATCACAGCCCTTCTCAGTTATTGGGCAAAGATTGATATCAGTGAGCAGCTAACAAAATATGGGATCAGCTTAGCTACTTTAATAGTTGCCAGCAGTTTGTGATTGTGTTTTATATGCTTTGGTTTTTATCTTTGACTATTAAACATTCCAGGTGAGCTAATAATATTGCCTAATTAAAATGGGAAACAGTCAGATGGCAAAATAAATAGCAAGTGGTGTTGTCAATGCAGGGTGAGAAATTTTGCTTTAAAAAAAACAATTTAGTGATATACTGCGTTGTAGTTCACTGACATCCTTTCCCCCATAACAGCCATGAGTCATTTGGGACCAATTGATGTTTCCTATAGATGACTCAATAGACCTCAGGGTCTCTGCCGTTTCATTTGGTGCAGTTGTGTTTGATGAAAATGGCCATGAAGCACAGCTTTTTAAAATGACCTTTTGACAAGATGCCAGAGAGAGAAGGCTGCCTTGGTTTTTATTGCACACTAAGGAAGGAGCTGGTTTCCTACACAGGGCTGCAGTTCCCTGTGATTTCATTTTTACAGCACAGTCACCTGTATCAATGGCGAAGGTCAGATTAAATCACATTCTTTAAAATTAAATCATTGTCTTAGTGAAAATAAAATATATATGCTTCACATGAGTGTTATATCGTGGCTTCCAGGAAATAAATGTGTTAGAGGGCCAGTGGGTTTTCAATTTTGAAATCACAATGAATTTACGTCTGTTACGTCTGTGTGTTTTTTAACTATTAAAAGACCCTATAATCTTTGTAATCCTCAAACAAGGTTTTGAAAACAGCTGAATTCTTGTAAATTCAAAGACTTCAGGGTTGAAGTTTACAGTAGCTCTGACAGTTGGCATCAAGTGCTGAACTGCTTCGAATCTTTCAATCAAAAAAGAGCAACGTGATGCTGCAGCCTTGCTTTCTCTGGGGCATCAGGACAAACACCAGAATTACAAATTTTAAATGATCAAAACAGTTTTTGTGGGAGAAAAGGGAGATGGTGACTGGTTGGCAAGTCCACTCTGATTAGCTGAGGCATTGCCGTTGTGAAAGCAGCAGGGAGCGATAACCTCCCCACATTTCTGGATAATTCATAGAGGGACAAGGCTTGAATGTGTTCCTTTAGTTTTCAGAGAATGAATCCCTGCATAGAAATGCACATCAATTATAGCAAGCTGTCGATAAATGATGTTACTAGCTCCACTGATTATTCTATATTGGTTGCTAATTTTCTGAAGAAGTTAACTAAATTGAAAAGTTAACTCTGCTCCTCTCTTCATAGATGCTGCCAGACCTGCTGAGTTTTTCCAACAATTTCTGTTTTTCTTTGATTTTCAGCATCCGTAGTTCTTGGAATTTTTTTTGGTTGTTAATGGGACTGGAATCAAATCTGGGTCCCTGGCACTGTGAGGCAACAGTGCTAACAACTGAGCCACTGTGCTGCCCAATGTTAAAGTCCAATGTGACCTGTTAAGGTAGCCATTAACAGGTCCAAACAGCAGGATATGGATGGGTCACTCTTTAAAGTTACATCTGTGTCCTTGTGTCCTTAGAGAGGGAGCATATCCACCAGTATGCATGAGGCCTTTTGGGCTAGATATTAGCTCTATGGGCTAGACTGCATTGTCTTTCCTCCTCCCTCCCTGTTCCCCAAAACAAAACACTATTTAAGTTAGTTTCTTTAGATTTTCTTTTAATTTTTGGTTAACGTTACAATGCGGAGAGAGTGAGGACTGCAGATGCTGGAGATCAGAGTCGAGATGAAGGGCTTTTGCCCGAAATGTCGATTCTCCTGCTCCTTTTCGGGCAAAAGCCCTTCATCAGAAAAGCACCTCATCATTGATTCTCCTGCTCCTCGGATGCTGCCTGACCTGCTGTGCTTTTCCAGAAACACGCTCACGACTAATGTTACAATGCCTCTAATGGGTAGCTGTTGGTTTACAAAATTTGGTTATAACAAAAATGAAAGGGAATTGGCTTCTGGATCAAGAGAGTGTCTGCACTGGCGAGTAAGGGATCAGTGCTGGTACTGAACCATATTTTATCAATAAAACAGTTGCCAATGTCAACATGTCTTTTCCAGCCTGGAGCAGTACATGGGAAACTGATGTAAGTAACACCTCTCTCTGACCTTCCAACTCATCGATCCACATACTTGATGACCTGCCCACTCGCTGACCCTCACCCTCACTGACACTCTCACTGATTCTCTCACTCGTAGACCTTCCCATTTGGGGCTCTCGTACTTGTTAGCCCTCCCGCTGAGCTGCTCACGTAGGACCGCACTGCTGACACTCCTACCTGTGACCCTGCTTATCAACCTCCTACTTATCAAAAATACAGGTCATTGATCCTTCCACTCGCCAACCCTCTCACTGGCTGCCTCCCTCTTCAAATCTTTGGAGTGAGAACAGCAGGTTTTAGAGTTGCACAGATAAAAGTGTAATCTGGAGATGTGGTAACCTAGTCAGGATAGGCAACCTTGTGATGGTGAGATTCATCTTCTTCCAAAGAGGCTACAATAAAACTCAACATGTAACTCAAAAGAGTGGACAAAGTGAAAAATCACACAATACCAGGTTATAGTCCAGTAGGTTTATTTGGAAACACTAGCTGTCAGAGCACTGTTCCTTCACCACCTGATGAAGGAACAGTGCTCTGAAAGCTAGTGCTTCCAAATAAACCTGTTGGACTGTTACCTAGTGTTATGTGATTTTTCACTTTGTACACCCCAGTCCAACACCAGCACCTCCAAACCATAAAAGGAGTGTGCTACTGAACTCAACACAGTGACTACATTCTCAATTTTCCTGCTACTGCTGGCAGCCCAATAAATGTGAGGGTGTTTTAAAATGTGATTGAGGTGAAGAAAATGGACAAGAGTAAAAACCATAAACAGACTTAACTTTCATTTATTATCACATCCCAATGTTTTTTCACTGAGTGGGTTAAATACAGTCAATGTGGTTATGTGGCAAACATAGCCAATTTACATAGCAATTTCCAGCTACAAGTGAGACACCACACTTTTGCTGTGTGGGTGAAGAAAGATTTTTGTTTCAATTCATTCTGCCAATGTATGTGCTGCAGACAAGACTAGCACTTATTATCCATCTCTGGTTACATCTAAGAAAATGGCATTGAGACATCTTGACCATGTTCTCCCACCGAGCTGGAAGGTAATAATTCTAGGACTTTGACCTAGCAATGGAGATAGAATGAGTAAAAATCTCCCAGGTTGGAGGGATGGGCAATAAATGTCAGCTTAGCCAGTGACAACCATATTCCATTGAGAGAAGAAAACAGTCTAGATCATTTCCTCCTTCGTTTCCCTGAATTTTTTTTTTGTCTTTCTGATATTACACATGAGTCTAAGAAGTTAAAAGCATTTGTAAGATTTTTTTCAAATTAATCTGGAAAGTACACGAATACTTCATTCTCCCCATTTTTGTTGTTAAAAAAAATTATGAAATAATCTTAACTGTGCTGAAAAATCAGATTCCAGTTTCCATTCTTTAATAAAAATCTCTCTATAGTGCATTTTTATGACTCAAACTGTAAGCCTAGTGAGCATGGTGAGAAACCACCCTGATCAATTAAGCTCACAGTGCTACTTGTGCTCAATGAGTGAGAGCTGTAGAAGTGAACAAACACCCCAATCATACGTTGAAATAACGACTGGGAAAGGTAAAGTAATTTGCAAAATAATTAATGCATGAATGAGGAGTTGTAGGGTTTGTGGACAAATTTCAATAAGTTGCTAACTTTTGCACTATAACTACTTCCACGAACCAATATGACAAAAGCGGCCAAAACATAAATGCTTGCAGAGAAATGATCAAGCTTCTAAAATATGCTCCTTTTATGGTAAAATGTAGTCGTGGATTCATATTAATGGTTTGAAGTATGAACCTGATGCCTGGTTTACCACAATTTCAGTCTCAAACTGGACAAGTCATATTTCCATCCATCACATAAATAACACTTCAACAAATTGCTTATGAACTCAGTAATGACTCACAATAAAAATCCTTGGTCATTAGCATTCTTCAAACTGTTACAACTGAAGAGAAAGATTGGAGACAGTAAAGAGGATGTCTCGCCAGCTGCAGTTTGTCCGTGTCTAGTGTGATTCACCAACACCTTTTTTAAAGTCTCATTTCTTGTGTAGTCTGAATATTTTGGCACCTCTCACAAAGCTCCCACGGAAAGGTCACCTCAGTAAGAGCATCCTAATTTTTTAAGTAGAGATTGAAACATCAGACTGTTTAATGAGAAATATTGAACCATTCATACAGGATTTTGAGCCTATGCTAAGTCTTTTCTCAGATTCAGTGTCACCAGCATCTCTGATCCCTCATCCTTCCTAATCTGAATTTTACCTTAATTGCTTAACCTGATAGCAAGTCTTGGCTTGTAGCAATGCAACTGCTTGCTATGTGAACTGGATATTGTAATTTCATGTGCTTGTTCTGCTCTTTGGTGACTCCTGTGGCTATGCATTTTATGGCCACTGAGGTAGATCCTATACCTGCTTAATGTTTAATTCATGCACAATTCCTCTTGTTTGAAAGATGGATTAACTAACACAGTGGTGGGAAATGGCTGACTATATACAAACAAGCTGATTTGTTTTAGATAGAATATGCCAATGAGCAAAATAATATTTGAATAGTTGCTTCTCAGAACAAAGTATAACTCGAATCCCTACGGTGTGGAATCAAGCCCTTCGGCTCAACAAGTCTGTACCAACCCTTTGAAGAATAACCCCCCCAAACCCATTCCTCTACAATCTTAAATTTGCCTCTAACTAATGCACCTAACCTACACATCCCTGAACACTATGGGCAATTTTGATGGCCAATTTACTTGACCTGCACATCTTTGGATTATGGGAGGATACCAGAGCACCTGGAGGAAACCCACTCAGACACTGGGAGAATGTGCAACCTCCACATAATCGCCCAAGGCTGGAATTAATCCTGGGTTCCTAGCACTCTGAGGCAGCAGTGCTAACCACTGAGCCATATTAGATGATTATTTGAATAGAAACAGTGCCCTGTTGAATGTCTCAACTGACTCTCCTTCCACCACCAGATCCTAACCACTTGTTGTGGGGCATAAAATTCTTCTTACATTGCATTTGCTATGTTTGTAAATCACTCCTGATTCTTTTGTGTGTGGTAACAATTTCTCCCGATCCAGATCTCTCATGATTTTTGAAAATTTATAGCAGATTCCCTCTTAGCCTTCCTCTCTCCTGAAGAAATATACCAGCCTCTCCGATCTACCCTCACAAATGAACTTTCACATCTCTGGAAACATTTTTGTAAATCTCTTCTGTACTCTCTCCAATATGTTCGCATCCTTCCCAAATTGTGGCAGCCAGAACAGTACACAATGTTCTGTCTGAAATCTAATCATTGTCAACTATAAATTCAACATGATGTTCTTGCTCTTGTCCTTTATGCTTTGTTAATAAAGCCCAGGACATTGGGTGCTTCATTAGCAATGAGGTAGCACTCCATAGCCCTCCACTCCACCTTCCCGATGCCAGTTGTCTCAATCATGCAGTGACAGGACGGTCAGTTTGCTTTTCCCACAACCAACACAGTGAGTCTCCTGCTTACTACTGGGTGAAGGGCAATGGCAACAGGATTTCACACTGAGGGCCTGAGTTGGCAACAGGGCCATCCAGGACCTTTACCACCCTGGTCTTAACTGTGACAGTGTTGGGAATGCAGCATGGTTCCCACCCAGCACCCTTTTGTTTGATTAAATACCTAATGCCACCAAAATGGCAAAAGGGGAGGACCTAAAATTCCCCCCATATTACCATTACTGTTGACCTAATGCTGCATTTTTGGGTGACCAGAGTGTCAAATGTTGATGGACCTGCCATTGATTGCACGATGGAATCAAAATGTCAGCATTCTCCCTCATGAGATATGATCTGACAGCTCAGGCCATTGAAAGGTCATTAAAGGAATCTTGCGTGATATGTATTAACTTCTTAGCCTCTGACAGGCATCTCAATGGAGTTCCATTCTACATTCCCTTGAAAGCAGAATAGTGAGATCAGTATTAAATCAACTCTGAGCTGATCCTTCTATTCATTTTTGATCTTTAAAAAAGATCCTTTTCTCTCACCTGTAATTATTCTCTCTCTTCTGAAAATGGTTGGGACCTTAAACAACGTAGTTTTCTGAATGTTTGACTCTTTCTAGTCCCTCTATTGTCACATTGACAGATATCCGTTCAGATTCTATTGGCCTAATGCCCGGAATTCAGAGCCAAAATCTTTAAAACTGATCAGCTCCTGCTGGCTTTTAAAACTTCTTCAAAAAAGAATCTTTCTGGACACTTTTGACATTCAACTCTCGATTGCTGCTCAACACAGCTTCTGACCATCATCAACAACAATTCCTGTCCTTACTGGGTCATCATTGAAGCTTATATTTCTGAACCAAATCCTCATTCAGTCCAGGATGAGCTGCTCAAGCGTGGAAGCCGTGATTTGAAAAAATAAACAAGTTGATTTTTAAATGCAGTGTAGATATAATATTGTTTTATATTTAATTCATTTGAGCCACTAAAATAACAATCACTAAAATAACAATCCAGTCTGAGGTTTTTGCATTCTGATTTAGTACATTAGAAGAATGAGTGAGGATCTAATTGAAACTTACAGAATACAGGTTGTTCTGTTATACCATGCATTTAATGTGAATTTGCTGGAACGTGATTGACAAATTGGGGACGCTGTTTCTAAAGTGCGAACTTTTAGAACGTGTGTTGGCTATAATGCGATTATAGTACTAGCAGCCTAAGCACTGTTTCGCCCAAGAACACAACCATTGTGTTATAGAAGAACTGACTGACTGTACTGAAAGGCATGGATAGAGTGGACACTGGGAAGATGTTTCCATCAGCAGGAGAGATTAGGGCCCAAAGGCAGAGCCTTGGAGTAAAGGGAAGACCCTTTAGAACACAGATGAGGAGAATCTTCTTCAGCCAGAGAGTGTTGAAGCTTTGGAATTCATTGCTACAGAAGGCTGTGGAGGCCAATTCGTTGAGTATATTTAAGACAGAGATAGATAGGTTCTTGATTGTCAAGGGAAGAAGGCTGGAGAATAGAGTGCAGAAACTTATCAGCCATGATGGAATGGTGGAGCAGACTTGATCATAGAATTCTTACAGTCTGGAAACAGGCTCTTAGGTCCAACAAGTCCACACCAATCCTCTGCAGGGTATCCCACCCAAACCCATTCCCATACCCTATTGCTCGACATTGACTAATGCACCTAACCTATGCATCTCTGAACACTATGGGCGATTTGAGCATGGCCAATTCGCCTAATCTGCACATCTTTGGATTGTGGGAGGAAACCAGAGCACCCGGAGGAAACCACACAGACACTGGGTGAATGTGCAAACTCCACACAGTTGCCTGAGACTGGAATCGAACCTGGATCCCTGACACTGTGAGGCAGCAGTGTTAACCACTGAGCCACCGTGCTGCCCCACATTGGCCCAAATTCTGCTCCTTTGTCTTATGGTCTTATTTGAACATTATGATTATGGAACAATAGTTCATCCTGCAATTAATACTTAACCATATTCAAATAATGAAATATTAGGATCATGATCTTCCTGCTGGAGGGAGAAATGTGTTTTAGGTTACACAGTTTGACTTTATATAGTTCAGATGATGTTTGATGTAAGGATATATTTATATTACATAATGATTCAGTTACAGCAATGGTTCTTTTATTGCTGTTATTTTTCCAATTCTTACTTGTTGGAGAGCTATTCTTGGTTCAGTTTGAAAATTAGATGAGAAAATCTTGGGTTGGAATCTTCCCAGGCCCTGAACAATATGGACTATGATGAGAAATTTGGGAGAATTGCATGAGAGGTTGAATGATGCTTTTCTCAACATCAAAATCAATAAGAGCAACAATAAAATCAATCATTTTCCAATTAAGTTTGAGACAAGACACTCACTAGTGTGTGGTAAGAGACCAGTTAATGGAATTAGTACTCATTATCACTCTCATTTTATCTTGAATGTACCTGATTAGTATGCACTCTTCTATTCTCCCACCTGCTGGATAGAATCTAGACACTGAAATGAAAATTGGGGAGGTTTCTTGGTTACTCCAGTGTAACTTTCCCACGTAAGTTACTGGTTAATGTTCCAGTTGTGACATTGAGAAAGCACAGTGCTTTACAGTGACAGGTCCACCCTCAAGTGATTGATCACTGCAGGCAACCCTGACAAGCTGCCTGGCTTTGGGTCTGCAGTAAACTTCAAGACAAGACTGGAATGCTGCAAGCATCCAGGTAAGCTCAATGGGAGTGAGGTTTAGAGTGGTGCTGAAAATGTGTTGCTGGAGAAGCGCAGCAGGTCAGGCAGCATCCAGGGAACAGGAGAATCAGGGAACAGGAGAATCGACATTTCGGGCATAAGCCCTTCTTCAAAGGGCTTATGCCTGAAGAAGGGCTTATGCCCGAAATGTCGATTCTCTTGTTCGCTGGATGCTGCCTGACCTGCTGCGCTTCTCCAGCAACACATTTTCAGCTCTGATCTCCAGCATCTGCAGACCTCACT
The DNA here is from genome assembly GCF_004010195.1 of Chiloscyllium plagiosum. Taxonomy (NCBI): domain Eukaryota; kingdom Metazoa; phylum Chordata; class Chondrichthyes; order Orectolobiformes; family Hemiscylliidae; genus Chiloscyllium; species Chiloscyllium plagiosum. Next base: position 28,771,100 of record NC_057732.1, read on the forward strand.
TTCTCCTTAGAGTGGTGCTGGAAAAGCACTGCAGGTCAGGCAGAGACAAGACCCGAGGGCAGAGCCTTAGAGTCAAGGGAAGACCATTTAGAACAGAGATGAGGAGAAACTTCTTCAGCCACCCAATTGTTTCCCACTCCTCGGATGCTGTCTGTCCTGCTGTGCTTTTCCAGCACCATTCTAATCTTGACTCTAACCTCCAGTATCTGCAGTACCCACTTTCACCTCAATGTGAGTGAGCACTAAGAGAGTGAGTGGGCAGTCCTGTGATGCAGCCTGCATCCAATCCATGAGCTGGGTGCCTGTACCTGTGTGCTAAATGTAGTTGCTGCAGCATTACCATGCTAGTGGCTGGTACACTGTAAAGAGCAGCATTCTGTAAGTGGGTCAGAGATGTGTCGTGATGATAAGTCAAATGCCTGTGATCATGGACACAGGGTGTGTGTGGTCACTGCTCATTGGGTACACACTGAGATGTTAGTGCCGGGTGGCTGACTGAAGGAGCAAGCAGAGAATATTTGCCAGAATATAGTGAAACTCAGCCCTTGGACTTCTTGCAGGCCATACAGGTGAAATGGTTACTGCTACCTTACTGCCAGGATATAAGTCCCAAGGTTAAGACTGATTGTGAGTCTCGAGGTTGGACAGGGCAGGCAGCAAGGGTGTGGTAGCAGTCTTCACAGTGGCAGCCTCTCGGTTGGGCCAATATCTCTCTGGGTCAGCAGTTCTTTAGCGCTGTCAATACAAGTGGCCACTACTAGGGCTGCTGCCTTGCAGGAGAACATGGCAGGCTCTGGTGTTTGGAATGGTAAATGCTGGGACTCCATCCTTCAAACATAGAACTTCGGAATACAATGGCCATAACCTCCATCCAGATAAACCACTGGGAGTATGTAGTTGTGGGCCTCCCAATTGATAGGGGTGGGGGGCTACTGTTACCAAGCACACTTCGAATTGCACACTTGCTACCATTCCTGCTACCGTTGGTAGGAGAGCATTGGCGAGCTGTCCTACTGTGGCTCCCAACAATTACCCATCCTGGCCATCTCCAAGCCCGGTGCCCAGGGCTTGTCCACTATGTCAGTGCACTGGTCTCATAATGTGAGGTAACAGAGTTTTAGTTCCTCCCCATTATTCACCACAATTTCTGTTCTGACCAGTTGAGAGGGGCCACAAGGTAGATGCAATTTGCTTCTTGTAAAGAAAGAATAATTAAGAATTCAATTCGCAGCATTTGTGTTTACTTTCAACTGGCCAGCATAGATTATGCATGGCAAGAGTTCAGGTCAGCAAGTTGTTCTTTTCGCTCACGTGCCATCTGAAAGGTTAAAAAAAAGCCTTGCATTTATGAAGCACTTTCCATGAACACTAGACATCTTAAAGTGCTTTATAGCTCATGAAATATATCAATACAAGTGGCCACTAATAGGGCTGCTGCCTTGCAGGGGAACATGGCAGGCTCTGGTGTTTGGAATGGTAAATGCTGGGACTCCATCCTTCAAACATAGAACTTCGGAATACAATGGCCATAACCTCCATCCAGATAAACCACTGGGAGTATGTAGTTGTTGGCCTCCCAGTTGATGGGGGTGGGGGTTTCTCCATTGTCATAATAAGAAATTTGGCATCAATTTACTGAAAACTACTTGAAACAGTGATGTGTTTCACTGCTTTTGTGATGCAGACTGGGGGATAAATGTTCACAAGTGCACAGGGAATAACTCTCCAGTTCTTCTTTGAAATAGTGGAAAGGACCTGCATTTAACATCTCACCTGAAAGACAGTTGCTCCAACAATGGAGCGTTCTGTCAGCTCTCCACAGGAACACTGACCTTGATTTTTATGCTGATGTCCTGAAGTGGGACTTGAAGATTAGAAAAATAACCTACAGAACCAGTAAAGAATAACTTGGAAAATAAAGAAAACAAAATAAATGAATAGAATACAGGTTTAATTTACTTAAAATTTAGGGTCTCTGACAATGGCCAGAGCTGAGATCACTTAACTGCAGAGGAGGAGTGGATGTGAGGTGGGTGGTTAATCATGATTTAGGGAAGAGTACAGGGCAATAACAATGTAAGTTGCATTACATGGGATAGCTGTCATTTTCTGTGAGTTGGAGTTGAATTTTATAGGGCCTGAAGCTGCAATTACTAGCATTGTAAGAGAAATGACAGCTTTTATGTTGATGTAATACTGTCTCTCCTCAGGTTTTATAGTTCTTTTCTAATACTTTCTTTGTTTTTCCAGGCAAAACTGACCTAATCAATAACTTGTTACTTGATGCTGGATTTACAAGTGAACTTGTAACAAACTATTGGGCAAAGCAAAATCCGTAAGTTCTGACTTTCCATTTCATGTGACTTGTAATAGGGTTGACTGTCTCATTTTGAGCAAGCATCTATCTACACCATAGGCATGCATTTACACATTAAGACATAAAATGTTACATCTTTTTATGCAACTGTGCTGTACAGAAAATAAACCGCGGTGTTGTGCGAGTTTTATAATATGTTGCTTTCACAGTTGCGAATGAAACGGATTGAGTCAATCCCTGGTATCTGATGTGAATTTTATTTCAGTGGTGCAAATGACTAGTTAAAAGAATGGAGCTGAGGTGCTTATGTATAAGGAGGGAACAGGTTGTGTCTGTGTTCAGGGAATTGAATCAGGCTTGTCAAGTTAAGTAGTTTAGTATGTTATCTTGTGTGGATTAATTATTAAATATATGTTAGATATTTTAAAAATTATATACTACATTTTTTAAAATTGCCTTTGTTGTAAAGCTGCGGCTAACTTAAATCTTCAGACAGCCACCTGGTGGCATCATGTTGCATGAGCTGGGTGAACTATGTTGCCATTGGGTGGATTTGTTCCACATCCCCTTTAAGGTTGGGACCTTCAAGGTCTGCTCAGACAAGATGTGATTTTTGTTCATGCTAGTTTGAAAACATCTGATCTCAGAGTCTGAGCAGACTCAGGCCTGGTTAGTACTTGGATGGGAGACTGCTGGGAATACCAGGTGCAATGGGCCTGTGTGTTGGTGGTTAGCTTTGATGTTTAGCGAGTGATGCTAAGAACGCCATGGTTGGGTATTCAATCCACAGACTGGCCAGTGCTGCTAGCTTGGTGTTTTCAATTGAACCACGTACTAACATTGTTTTGAGGCATCCCTATCCTTCCCCTCTCTATGCAACTGACACATACTGGTGGCAATGAGCTGTTCAACTCTTTTTTTTCTTTCCACGCCGGTGCTTCCATGCTCAAGATGCCTCTGTCAAAAGATCTGCTACATCCATCTCCCGAGGAGAAGAAGAAGAAGCACCACCCAGTTCTACCTCCGACCTAAGATCCACAGCCTGACTACCCAGCTGACCTATTGTCTCAGCCTGCTCCTGCCTCACCAAGCTCATCTCCACCTACCTCAATACTGTCCTGGTCCAGGCGCTCCCCACATACGTTCAGGACACCACCCATGCCTTCCACCTCCTCCAACACCTCCGTTTCCCTGGATCCCAACATCTCATCTTCACCATGGACATCCAGTCCCTATACACCTCTATCTGCCACGACCAGGGCCTCCAAGACCTCCGTTTCTTCCTCCCCCAACTTCACCACCAATACCCTTCCACTGGCACTCTCATTTGTTTGGCTGAACTGGTCCTCACCTTCAACAATTTCTCCTTCAAATCCTCTCACTTCCTCCAGATGAAAGGGGTAGCCATGGGCACCTGGATGGGCCCCAGCTATGCCTGTCTCTTTGTCGGCTACATCGAACAGTCTATCTTCAGCTACACCAGCACCACTCCCCACTTTTTCCTCTGCTATATTGATGACTGTATCAGCGCCACCTCATGCTCCCATGAGGTGATTGAACAGTTCATCAACTTCACCAACACGTTCCATCCCGATGTTAAATTCACCTGGACCATCTCTGACACCTCTCTTCCTTCCTGGACCGCTCCATCTCCATCAACCGTGACCGGTTCAACACTGACATTTTCTACAAACCTACCGACTCCCACAGCTACTTGGATTACACCTCCTCTCACCCTGCCTCCTGCAAAAATGCTGTCCCTTATTCCAAATTGCTCCACCTCCGCCGCATCTGCTCTTAGGAGGACCACTTCCACCACAAAACACACCAGATGGCCTCCTCCTTCAAAGACCGCAATTTCCCCTCCCACATAGTTGACGATGCCCTCCAGAGTATCCCCCCCCAACAACCCACCCTCCCGCCTCGGCATCTTCCCTTGCCACCACAGGAATTGCAAAACCTGCACCCACACCTCCCCCCTCACCTCGGTCCAAGGCCCCAAAGGAGCCTTCCACATCCATCAAAGTTTCACCTGCACATCCACACATGCCATTTACCGTATCCATTGCTCCCGATGTGATCTCCTGTACATTGGGGACACAGAATGCCGATTCACAGAGCGCTTCAGAGAACATCTCTGGGACACTCACACCAACCAACCCTACCGTCCCGTGGCTGAACACTCCCAGTCTGCCGAGCACATGCAGGTCCTGGGCCTACTCCATTGCCACTCCCTTACCACTTGCTGCCTGGAGGAAAAACACCTCATCTTCCATCTTAGGGCCCTCCAACCCCATGGCTTCAATGTGGATTTCACCAGTTTCCTTATTTCCCCTCCCCACCCCCCACCTTACACCAGTTCCAAACTTCCAGCTCAGCACCCTCCTCATGGCCTGTCCTATCTGTCCATCTTCCTTCCCACCTATCCGCTCTACTCTCCACTCTGACCTATCACCTTTACTCCTACCTCCATCCACTTACTGCATTCTCAGCTGCCTTCCCCCCAGCCCCACACCCCCTCCCGTTTATTTCTCCACTCCCGAGGCTCCCAGCTTCATTCCTGATGAAGTGCTTTTGCCCGAAACATTGGTTTTCATGCTGCTCCGATGCTGCCTGACCTGCTGTGCTTTTCCAGCACACTCTCGACTCTAGTCTCCGGAATCTGTAGTACTCACTTTTGCCATATAGGGCCCTGACTCATCTGCACAAAACACACAGCACTTCTTCAAAACTTAATATTGATTCACGTTTAACATTTAACATCATAAATTAAAGTTAAACCTGCCATGATGGTTCATCCCCCGCTCAATTAAACCTGAACTACTTGCATTTTATCCATTCCATCTATCGTATGATTGGTTGAATTCCAGTGGTTTCCAAAGTGCCGGTTGGGATCTCCAAGTGGGGTCCTGAACTAAAACCTTGGGGTCCTGAGTTCTGAGGTACCAATGGCTGCCAGGAGTTCTGTCTGAATTATATTAGCTAACCTCCTGTCCTAACAGACTCTTGCTTCCCTATCCTCCTGAATTTTCAAGCCTTGACATAGGGTCACAATGGGGCAGCATTGATCGACTCTCCTTTATTCTGTGTCCCTTCCTGATCATCCTCTTCCTCCACCTTTCTCCCTCTCAGATCATACTTTCAACCTTAATCTGTTACCTGGGTTGATCTGAAAGGTGCCTCTCTTTCTTCCTGTCATAGCCTTTGTTATCTACTTGCTTAATCTCCTGAGAAATTTGGAAATTAGGACTAGGCTGGATAATTCCTTTTTGACTGGCACAGTAGAATGGGCAGTGTCCTTCTGTCCAGTATTGTCGCTGTCTTTCTCTAAACCCACCTTTGGCATATTGTCTTCTGTTTTTGTTGTACAGCTTGCCCTTTATCAAAGGTATAAGTTGCTAATTGAGTAAACGAGTGAAGAAATCTTGTGTCAGAAAGACACATAGCAACTTACATGAAGAAGGCTACAATGGTAAGAGGGAAAGGGGAAAAGAGTAACAGAGAATAGGCAGGAAGCTTCAAGGGGAACAACGTGCAGCGGACAAATAAAAGGGAGAGGAACAAACAAGATTATTGGGTGATTGCAATAAGATGCTCAATTTTATCAGTCATAAATTCCATCCTTGCTTTTGTATTTCCACTGTGCATTGATGCATCCCCATTAATTGTGAAAACTATCCATCTCACTTGGCCCATTATAACCACATCGGTGCATTGTGTCCTCTGGGAAGGGACTTCATATTCACAATATGATAAGACAGTTCTGTTATAAATGTAATATAAGAATTTAAAATGGAAAATATTGACAAACAATGTGCTTTGACATATTAGTTTTGCTAAATACACAGCACAGTATTCAGTCTAGCTATTATTGTGCATGTTCTGTTCAGGATGCTTGCGAGCTGAACTATGTCTTTACTATAGTGGAACAGCACAATGTCAAAACAGATCAATTCTAATGTACATCAGCTGTTTTCCTTAAAGAGCCATACCTAACATTATTCCTTTTAGTTGAATTTTCATCATTGTAAAATGTTTGGTTAAAGAAATCCAGTTGCCACGCAAATATTTTTATTTGCTCTGTGTGTTTACCAAGTAACAGGCTATTTATTCAAAATCTGGAAGTGTTTCACAAGAAACCTATCTCTGACACCAAATTTCAAAAGCAAACCATTGTAACCCTCATGGAACCCCACAAATTTAGTATTTTTTTATCATGGTGTTGGGAAGAAATTACAGAGTTGTGAATGCAACCCAGTCCATCATGGAAAGCAACCTTCCTTTCATTGACTTTGTCTACACTTCCTGCTGCCTCAGGAGAAAGACCTCGCCAACCCTGATTATCCTGACCTCCACCCTCTTCCATTGGGCAGAAGATACAAATGTTTGATAACTCGGGTCAACAGATTCAAGAACAGCTTCCTCTCCGTTGTTATTAGGCTTATGAATGGACCTCTCCTATATTAGAGTTGATCTGTCTCTGCATCTTCTCTATAGCTGTAACACTGTAATCTGTGTGCCATTCTATCATATGATTAGATTAGATTAGATTAGATTAGATTAGATTAGATTAGATTACAGTGTGGAAACAGGCCCTTTGGCCCAACAAGTCCACACCGACCCCGCCGAAGCGCAACCTACCCATTCCCCTACATTTACCCCTTACCTAACACTACGGGCAATTTAGCACGGCCAATTCACCTGACCTGCACATCTTTGGACTGTGCAATCCTTTATCCAAAATCCTGGGGGTGGGGGGGACAGTTGTTTTTTGGAATTTGGAATGTTTTGGATTTCGGAATAAATGACATTTTCACAGTGAAATGAGAAAAAAGCTAACAGCAGAAGCACATGTGGATAGTACGAGCACTGAGACACACTTGACGCCTGCCAGTGCGGGCTGAGTGGGTGTGGAGTTGGCTTACCTGGTCGCACGCCAAAATGATGCTCCACACTCCACAAAAAATGTCAGATTTCGGAGCTTTTCAGATTTTGGAATTTTGGATAAAAGATTGTGTACCTATATTACCCTGACGAACTTATGTAGGGTCTGATTTGTCTGGTTATCATGCAAAACAATACTTTTCACTGTACCTTGGTACACATGACAATAATAAATCAAATCAAAATTAAAGTTAAACCTGCCATAATAGTCCATCCCCCGCTCAATTAAATATGAGTGAGTGGTTTGAAGTTGAACACATCTCCCACCATTTATGCCTTGGTAACACTGGTTGCAATGGACACTGATTTGTCCTTGGTAACTGTTGTTTTAGCAGTTAGCTTTTAGAAATCAGTTTTCCTCAAAGCAGCCTGTCATAAAGAGATTGACTGCTTAGGGAAACTGCTGATACAAATTACCAGTCAGCTTTTGGAATTTGCCAGGTCCATACCATAGGGTGCTCCAGTGACTTGCCTGTCCTCTACCCTGGCCCTACCCCTGAACACAAGGCATGTGCTCCTGGCACCATTATGGATCTCTGTGCCTTTAAGATATTTTGGGGAATTTCACTGCAAGATGTGGAAAAGGGTGAGGGATATATATTGGTCCCCTTGAAAGATAATTTGATGCCATATCAACATTCATGAAGTCTGGTCTTCCTTTACAAACAGGAATGAGGCTCCACACAGTGCCAAAACAAGTTTGCATTTTCACGTCAAGTAAGACTGATAGTGCATGTGAGAGGATTCTGTGATTCTACTCAAGTCATTAAATTTTTCTTTGTAAAACAGGGCCGGAGTTCTTGCAAGATTCGTAGCGACTGATGGAGGAATTACAAGGATTTATCCCAAAAGGTAGGACTTTTGAAATGAAGGATGCATGTCCTTGTGTCAGTTGTTCATTCATTGCAGCTAATTACAAGTCATTGAGGATCTGAGATTTATCCTGTGGTGAGAGTGGACGAGCTGTGGAGAAGTGGGTTAAATATACGGGCAGTGAGGATGGGAGTGAGTCCAGATTATGGAGGGTAGTTGAGGAAGCCTATAAGCCGGGAAGGAAAATGAGAAACTTTGACTCTGAGTTAATGATCAGGTTTTTGAAATATGTGGGAGATTGGATGCTGTCCACCCACATGGGTTATTCTGATAGATGTCTGGATCCAGATGGATGGTGGAAAATGCCTCATTTCTTGGATTTACCCTCCACTCGTGAATGTACCCTCACCATGTGGATCTGCCTTTCCCCCCTCAATCTGTCCTCATTTACATGGTCCGCACTTGCTTCTTGGTTCAATGATCTCCTCCAGGATATACCTAATCTTGTGGCTCTGTCCTCACAACCTGGAACCAGCTACCTGGATCCACCAGGCCCTCACTTTGTTGATCACAAGATTCAGGAAACCCGAGGTGAACACAGTTAACTTTGAAAATGGAAATAACAATGAAGCTCGCAAAATCATATCTAATTTACCAGCCCATTCCTTGGTGCAGGCTGGTCACCTGCACTCTATCAAATTCAAAACAGCTTGAAGGTGAGTTTGAATCAGGAAGCTGATCCTCATGATTTTAACCTTAACCCACCTTCTCTTCTTGATATGTTTCAAGTCCTCGCCACTAGAATAACATCCATTATAAACTTTCTCAGTAATTTATGAATAGTGATTGCTAGGCAATACCACAAATAAGTTACAAAATAAATGATGATTAGGTTGTCTTGCTACAGCATGTTGAACCAACATACCTCACATTGTATTCTAATTTATTTACAAATGAATCTGATAAAGAAATACACTGCGAACAATTGGACATAGTGACACATACAAATAGGTTTGCTAAATAGTCAACTGCTTCTGGAATAGCAGGAGGCAGTGTGCATGCCTGTTAGTTAATCGTGAATTTGAAATTAAGAAACTAAAATCTGAAGAAATCGTTTACCAAAATATGATTGCATTGTGTGTATGGTTGAAATTGTAACCTATTATTTTCATTTTTGGATTTTCTAGCATTGCACACTCCATAATGTCTGGCATTCAGGACCCTACTGAAGGTTATTGCACTATGCAAAACTGAAAACAAACACATTAACCCTTTTATCTTTTGTGTTTTTGTCACGTTGTTCTCTTTTGTTGTTGTCTATATTTCGCTTTGATGTGATGCTGATCTTTCCTTATGTTCACATCATATCTCGGTCAAATTGTAGGCAGAAGGGAATTTGAGACATGTTTAAGCTTTTCATCTTAGGCTTACATACATCCCCTTTTAGTCATGTCATCAATAGAATGTTGATACAAAGACAATGCCTCCCTCTGGTTCAGTCTAAATATACATGTTCTGACAATGGAGACAATTTTGACTCAAAGTTTATTAAGGGTGAAATGTAACAAACAGAGTCAAAGTAAGAAGGCCTAGGATCTGGTCCCAAGCCCCAGGAATTTGGCCATTGCCAAACTCAAGGTTGGCAGACTATACTTAAAACAATGCATTGTTTGATCCACCAATAGGAATGACAGAGTGGTGCCAGGATGAAGAAGAAGATAAAACCTCATTTCTTCCATTCCTTCTGATGCAAGTAGGCCTCAAGTTTGAATGTACTTGATTACTTCTGGGATCACTTACAAGGATGGCCCTGTGCCTTCAACTGGACTTTTTTCAAACATTTTTAGCTGGCAAGAATATATGTGTGGCCTTAGAAGGTTTGTACTGGGTAAAACTTGAAAAGTTGTCTAGGAAACCAGTCAGGTCAATACTGTGTGGATGTAGAAGAACAGTTTGCCTTTGTTATTCGCTTCCTTCAGAAAATCGCTGAGATTCTTACAAGGGGCAAATCTGGAAAGAAATGAGTTATGTTCCATTTTCAGCTGCCCTCCAGCAATTCCATTAGTGAAGGCTCAGTGTCTGATTGGAATCTTGGTTGCTTGCCTAAAATTCAAAGATATTGCTGATTGATCAGTTTAATGGATATAGCAGATGCTTATAGTTCTCAAGGAGCCCGAGCAAAAATGAAGTCAATGCAAACGAGGGTTATAAATCTGCTGGTTGCAGTTATTGCTAGCTCAAAGAAAAATGATTCTTATTGCTGGAGGCCAATCATTTCATTTGAAGGGGTTTGCTATTGGTTCCAGTCATGACCTCAGCCAGACATCCTCAGCTGCTTGGCACTGTCCGAACCCTAAGGCCAGAAGTGATGACTCCACAATGTTCAGAATCATCGACAGCACCTCAGAACCTGAAACAATCAGTGCATGCATGCAGCAAGACCTGAACAACATTCAGGCATGGGATGTTAAGTGGCAAATAAAATTCATGCCAAACAAATTCCAAAAAATTATCATCTCCAACAGGAGAGAAACTAATAATTTCCCTTTAATATTTATTGGTATTACCATCATAAAATTCTTCATTATCAACATCCTGGAGGGCTACTATTGATAAGACACTTAACTGGACCAGCCACATCAATATTATGGCTGCAGGAGCAGGTCAGAGACTGGGAGTTCTGGGTATCTCACCTCCTGGTTCTTTGAAGCCAGTCCATTATCTGCAAGGCACATGTCAAGGTGCAAAGAAATATTTTTCATTTGTCTGGATGAAAGTCGAGGGGTATATTGTTTATAAGATTTGGGATGTCATGTTGTGGCTGTTCAGGACATTGGTGAGGCCACTTTTGGAATACTGTGTACAGTTCTGGTCGCCCTGCTATATGAAGGATATCATTAAATTAGAGAGGGTTCAGAAAAGATTTAACAGGATGTTGTCAAGACTGGAGGGCTTGAGTTATAAGGAGAGGCTGGATAGGCTGGGACTTTTTTCACTGGAATGCAGGAGGTTGTGTGGTGATCTTATAGAGGTTTATAAAATCATGAGGGGTATGGATAACGTGAATAGCCAAGGATTTTTCCACAGGGTGGGAGAGTTCAAAACTATAGATGGTATAATTTTAAGGTGAGAGGAGAAAGATTTAAAGGGAGTCTGAGGGGCAAATTTTTCACAAAGTATGGTTCATGTATAGAATGAACTGCCAGACGAATTGATAGATGCAGGTGCAGTTGCAACATTTAAAAGACATTTGGACACATATGTGAACAGGAAGGGTTTAGAGGGGTATGAGCAAAACACAGGCAAATTGTTCGGCATGGCCAAGTTAGACTGAAGGGTCTGTTACCGTGCTGGATGACTCTCAGTAGCTCCAACAGCACTTATGAAACTCCACATCATCCAGGGCAAAGTGGTCTGCTTGATTGGGACCCAATCCACCGCTTCAACATTCAGTCTGTCCACTACTGGCACATAGTGACTTCACTGCCTACCATCTATAGATTGTACGAGAACAACTTGAGGCAAAATCCTGGAAGTGCACCCCTCTTCCCCCCTCCCCAGCCTTTAGCGCTGTGGTTATACCTACACCAGAGAAACATAAGTTGTTTAAGAAAGTGGCTCACCACTATCTTCTTGAGCAATCCAAGATGGTAACAAATGCTGGCTCAACTAGCAAAGGCCATATTCCAAAAACGAATAAAGAAAGAAAATGGTTTAACCCAGTGATGAGAATTTGAGGGCATTTGAACTGCAGTTAAATTAAAAACTATATTTTACTAGCACTTTTCTATATGCCTTTCATAACCTTTGTCGAACATTTTTATGATGTTGCTGTTGACCATATTTAAATGTAAAAAGCAGATTCTCCATTTCTCAAATATGATTTCATTTTTAGTGCTGCAGAAGAATGGACAGAAAACCCAGAGACATATGAAGCAAGTTACTACAAAAGGAGCCTAAACAACAATATTTACGTCTTCACTGCACCATATATCAACAGTAGGTTCAGCGTGCTTTATTCATTAGGGAATCTATATCAGTGACAGAAATTGTTGATTTTAACAACTTATTTACATTTTCCAAATCTGACTTCTGTCCGAAGCTGATGCGAATGCTGTTAGGGATGTGAGCAGGAGTGGAAATTAATGTGGGAGCCAGGGACAAATGGAACACATCCCAACATAAAGTAATAGGAAGGGTTTTGAGGGATATATGCCGAGTACTGGCAAATGGGACTAGATTAATTTAAGATATCTGGTTGACATGGACGAGTTGGACTAAAGGGTCTGTTTCCATGTTGTACATCTCTATGATTCTCTGACTATAAATGCTCAGGGATAGACTGACTGTCAACTGGGGGCTGTAGAACAGTGCAAGCTGAGCTGCAACATTTCTGTTTCACGTACACAAGGAATTTCTTTAAGTCTTGTCCTTTTAACTTTTTCTGTGCAGCTACTCGTGATGATTTAAAGGGGCAGATCGTGGTTGAACAGTGTGGGGACTTTCGAGTTTTTGTAATGTCACGCACCTGAGAGGAAATGTTGGGAAATGTTCCGCACTCCTCTTGACCACAGCAATTCTATATTCCGGCAATTTTTCTTGCCTTACATTGACCCTGTCTGACTTCCCACAATAGTAGTCAGGGTTGACTGAGCCAGTCTCCTAAAGGATGTAATTGGGGAATTAGTCACGGAGAACAGGGAAAAAGTAATTTAAATCAGTAGTTTGTCAGTCTTCACAGAGAAGGATATTATAAATGTCCCAAAGGTAACAGGTAAGTAAGGTGCTAGTGGGAGGAAACTTCTTGTAAGAGGGCGGCACGGTGGCACAGTGGTTAGCACTGCTGCCTCACAGCGCCAGAGACCTGGGTTCAATTCCCGCCTCAGGCAACTGTCTGTGTGGAGGTGGAGTTTGCACATTCTCCCCGTGTCTGTGTGAGTTTCCTCTGCGTGCTCTGGTTTCCTCCCACAGTCCAAAGATGTGCAGGTTAGGTAAAATGGCCATGCTAAATTGCCCATAGTGTTAGGTGAAGGGGTAAATGTAGGGGAATGGGTCTGGGTGGGTTGCTGCTCGGAGGGTCGGTGTGGATTTGTTGGACCGAAGGGCCTGTTTCCACACTGTAAGTAATCTAATCTTAAAAAAAAAGTCCCTGTCACGAAGGACAAAGTATTTGCTAAACTTAACAGGTCTGAAGGCAAACAGGTTGCCAGGACCTGATGGACTAGATTCAAGGGTCTTAAAGGAAGTGTTTAGAGAGATAACGGAGACATTGTTCAAAATAGTTCAGACTCTTTAGACTCTGGGAGGGTTCCAACAGATTTGAAAAATGCTGATATGATACCTCTGTACAAGAATGAAGGGAGACAGAAAGCAGCAGACTATAGGCTGATCGCTTAATATCAGTTATTGGGTAAATGTTAGAATCCATTATTGTGTGCAGTTCTGGTCGTCTCAATTTAGGAAAGATGTGGAAGCTTTGGAGAGGGTGCAGAGAAGATTTACCAGGATGTTGCCTGGAATGGAGAATAGGTCGTACGAGGATAGGTTGAGAGTGCTAGACTTTTTCTCGTTGGAACGGCGAAGGATGAGGGGTGACTTGATAGAGGTTTATAAGATGATTAGGGGAATAGATAGAGTAGACAGTCAGAAGCTTTTTCCCCGGGTGCAACAGAGTGTTACAAGGGGCATAAATTTAAGGTGAAGGGTGGAAGGTATAGGGGAGATGTCAGGGGTAGGTTCTTAACCCAGAGTGGTGGGGGCATGGAATGCGCTGCCTGTGGTAGTGGTAGAGTCAGAATCTTTGGTGACCTTTAAGCGGCAATTGGATAGGTACATGGATGGGTGCTTAAGCTAGGACAAATGTTCGGCACAACATCGTGGGCCGAAGGGCCTGTTCTGTGCTGTATTGTTCTATGTTCTATGATTATGGAAGAAATAGCAGGACATTTAGAAAAGCTTAATGCACTCAAGTAGAGTCAGCATGGTTTTGTAAAGGGGAAATCATATATTTCAATCTTACGTGAGTTCTTTGAGGGGATTGCAAGCAGAGTTGGTAAAGAGGAAGTCATAGATATAGTGTTTTTGGGTTTCTAGAAGGCATTCAATGAGATGCTACATAAAAGATTATTGCACAAGATAGGAGCTTATTTATTAGCATGGACTGAGGATTGGTCAGCACACAGCAGATAAAGAGTCAGGATTAATGTATCTTTTTCATGTTGGAAAGATGTAACCTGTGGAATGCCATAAGAGTCAATAGGGTCTCAATTATTTATTATCTATATTAAAGCCTTGGAGCATTGGGCAGAGTGTAATTTATCCATGTTTGCTGGCGATACAGAAACAAGTAGGAGAGCAGGTTATGATGAGGACATTAGTAATCTACGAGGGGATATAGATAGGTTAAGCCAGTAGGCAGAAACCTGACAGTTGTATTTTAATGTAAGAAAGCTTGGGAGAAGGAATCAAAAGGCCTATTCTTAAAGACTATTTCTTAAATGGTGAAAGACTCTAAAAAGATATTTGTTCTACACAATCTGATTCTCCCAGTAATAAATGTGATTGGTTGTAAAACTACAGAATGCACAGTAAACGTTAGTGATTGAGACCAGAGCAAGATTTTAATGCCCACAAAACTCTAATTTACATAGAGTTAAAACCGAGCCCTCAGGCTGGAGGTAAATGGATATGGGAATAGAGCAGATGCATGGGATTAGGAGCACAGTTCTTATGGAGCATTAGTGCTAACAAGGCTTTGTTGAATAAAAAGGAATGTTTCCCTGTTTTAATTTCAATGTAATTCAATAGTTTAGTTGTTTTTCAAGAACTAGAAGCATAATAGTGTTCCTAAAACAGAGCAGGCTTGTTTTTGAATAATCCTAAACCATCCTGAAGTGCAGCAGCAATAACCACTAACATGTGAAGAGGTCACTGTTATTCTGTATGGGAATAGACACTTCAATTTGCATAAACTTCTGAAAAGAAGGAATGAGATTAGTAACCAGCTGATCAGCTTTAAAAGGATTGATAGAAGAATGATGTTGGCTAAGTGGTTCCTTGACCATGTGTTAAACATTTTTGTATCCATCTGACACTTGAGAATGACCTCAAGTTTAACATTTGAACCAAAATGCAGAAGCTATAACAATAACTCAACCCATCAGTATTATAGTAAAGTGTTTGTTTATATTATGTGTTCAATGCATGCACTGTCATTCAATCCCTCAACCTTCCGAATTTGCCATCTATGTACTTAAACTCTAATCAAGATTCCTATAGATAAACCCGTTGATCATTTAAAATCTTTCACCTGCCTGCAACCCTGCATTTTTGGTTTGAACTCCTTTTTGAATAGCACTATTACCTGCTGATAATTAAGCTTCTCTCTCTGCCAATATGCACAACTCGGCCATGTGTACTGAAGCCAGATCAACCTATTTCGTGGGTGGCATGGTGGCTCAGTGCTGTCTCACAGCACCAGGGACCTGGGTTCGATTCCAGCCTCGAGTAACTGTCTGTGTTAGGTTTGCACCTTCTCCCAGCGTTTGCTCGGGTTTCCTCCCACAATCCAAAGAAGTGCAGGATCGGTGAATACGCTATACAAAATTGTCCACAGTGTACAGGGATGTGTAGGTTGGGTGCATTAATCAGGCGATAAAGATAGGCGAATGGATCTGGGTGAGTTACTCTTTGGAGGGTCAGTGTGGATGTTTTGGGCTGAAGGGCCTGTTTCCACACTGTAGGGATTCTATGAAGCATTAACAAATTTCCTGCAGCTGGATAATGATGGTGCTTTCATTTATCTCAGTTCTTTCCTAGGGTTCAAACCTGAATGCAGTGCATCCTGATTTCCTAGCCATTCAGAGCAGACCTTCCCAGAGATGCCCATATTTTGAGAATGAATAAAATGGAAGATAGTTATCCTTAATTACTATGCATTGATCCTGGCTCAACAGTAACTGGGTGAATACACATTAGGCTCAGTTTGGATGCATTTCCCAGTTAAGTAATTGACTGACGTTCATCGCCCAGTTCACATTTGTAATATGGCCACTTGGCATTGGCTCTGGAAAGTTTCTGGCACCTGTCATATTCAACAATGAAAGGTAGTACTAGCAAGTGAAGGATGAGACTGATTTGGGGAAAGGGTATAGATTCAATATTCTTCAAGGCCACCAACCGAGGCGCAACAATGAGTCTTGGTGCAAGCAAATTCCAAATCAAACTGAACCTTGCAGAAAATGGCAAGATACAGGAGGACTGATCACAGCTTGAGAAGCCTATTGAAGTCTATAGATACAAGCTGCAAGGCATTGTTTATTCTTTAACTCTTTGAGGTGAGGTTGTCACTGGTAATTATTTAGGTCCCATTCCATTGTTGAGTAGCTTGCTCGGCTATTTAAGAGAATGGTTAACCACATCGCTGTGAAAACCAGACCGAGTAAGGGTGGCAGAAGTGGGTATTGCAGATGCTGGAAATCAGAATCTAGATTAGAGCGGTGCTGGAAAAGCACAGCAGGTCAGGCAGCTTCAGAGGAGCAAGAAAATTGACGTTCAGGCAAACGCCATTCATCAGGGAACCTCTGGGGTGGAGAGATAATTGGGAGGGGTGGGGTGGGGCTGGGGCTGGGGAGAAGATAGCCAAGAATACAATAGGTGGGTGGAGATGGGGATGAAGGTGATAGGTCAGAGAGGAGGGTCGAGCGGATAAGTGGGAAGGAAGGTAAGGTAGGGGGAGGTGAAATGTGGAAACTGGTGAAGTCCACATTGATGCCCTGGGGTTGAAGTGTTCCGAGATGGAAGATGAGGCGTTCTTCCTCCAGGCGTCGGGTGGTGAGGGAGTGGCGGTGGAGGAGGCCAAGGACCTGCATGTCTTCAGCAGAGTGGGAGGGGGAGTTGAAATGTTGTTCCAACTCAGCACCATCCTCATGACCTGTCCTACCTGCCAATCTTTCTTCCCACCTATCCACTTCACCCTCCTCTCTGACCTATCACCTTCATTCCCACCCGCATCCACCTATTGTACTCTTGGCTACCTTCTCCCCAATCCACCCCCCTCCCATTTATCTCTCCAGCCCGGAGCTCCCTGCCTTCATTCCTGATGAAGGGCTTTTGCCCGAAATGTTGATTTTTCCTGCTCCTCAGATGTTGCCTGACCTGCTGTGCTTTCCCAGCACCACTCTAATCTATACCCCAGTAAGGGTGGCAGGATAGTGTCTCTAAATGAAGCTTTATTTTTGTGACGTTTAGTCATGTATACTGATATAAGCATTTTAAACTGGATTTTGAATTCTCCAACTGCTGTAGTAGGATTTTTGAACTCGGGTCTCTGAATAAATAGTTCAGGCCTCTGGATCACTAGTCCAAAAGCATTACCACAATGCTACCAGCCCTGGTGTGTCTTCACAAAGCCCTCTCTCTGTAAATTGAGTGACCCAACAAAGTGCAAAGCTGAGTGTTCCCCTAGTGTCTCATCAAACACAGGACCTGCGTTCACTCCAACCTCAAACCATCAACTGCGGAGAGCCCTTGGAAACCCAGCAATGTAGTAGGGTTAGAGATTTGGTATGATAGATCATTGCCCTTTGTTCTCCTGGAAAATAATCCTTCTTGAGTTTGGACAAAGAGCAATATGCACCCTAATAAAACCTGAATGGATCAGATACAGAATGTTGTCCCATGTTAATTTTGGTCATGTCAATTGCTGTCAGTAACTGTTGAACAAAATTGCTGACCACATGCTTAGTAAGATGAATGATGTATGATCAGGTGTTTTTAAGCAGCAGCAGCAGGTAAGTATTTCAGTCTGAGGAAGGGCTGGTGTTGTTCTTTCTGTTCTCCACCAAGCAAACACAGAAAGTGAGCAGTTCCGAAATAAAATTCCAAAATTAAATTTCAGCCTGTCAATGATTTCCTACAGCTGTGGTATTTCCCCAAAGCTGTTTGTGTCTTTGCAAAAGTATTTTAGCCTGTTCTGTAATATCGGCCGCTCTTGATATTTTACTGTTCAGTTAGCATCTGGGCACTAAAATGGTATTTTGCACTTGATGGAACACAGCGCTCACAGAATAAAATCACACAGCATCACCATATGGCTGTCGGTCATTATGATGGTTATGGGAATGGTAACTGTTTTCCTTTTATTTTTGTTTCAGAAACATGGGATGGAATACAGAGCAGCGCAGAGTCTGGTATTATGGTGAGCAAAGCTGTTGAAATTAAAATTGATGGCAAACTTCTGAAACCTGCAGGTGGGTTGATGATTTCAGTTATTATTTTTCTCACTGCGTATTAACACATTGTTTATGTAACATCTGAGACCTTCACAAGAGCCTTGGAAAATAGTATGGTACCCAGTTTTGGAAGTGAACATCTCATTACTTAGTTGTGTTCTTTTTTACCCTTTAATATTGTCTGGCACAATAAGTTTGTGAGAAGATTTTGGGGTGAACTTCAACTTTTAATTGTCAGACCTAAATCAATTACAATTATAGATTGAGTTTAAGAGAGTCAATCTAAAATTTTATTAGTTCTGATTAATTACAGTACATATTCCACATGTTTATAGACGTTAATAAGTTTATAATAAGAAGCATAAGAGATACCGTTAGTAAGTTTGCAGATGACACCAAAATTGGAGGTGTAGTGGACAGTGAAGAAGGTTACCTCAGATTACAATGGGATCTTGATCAGATGGGGCAATGGGCTGAGAAGTGGCAGATGGAGTTTAATTTAGATAATTGTGAGGTCTTTCATTTTGGGAAAGCAAATCTTAACAGGACTTACACATTTAATGGTAAGGTCCTCTGGAGTATTGCTGAACAAAAAGATCTTGGAGTGTAGGTTCATAGCTCCTTGAAAGTGGAGTCACAGGTAGGTAGGATAGTGAAGAAGGCATTTGGTATGCTTTCCTTTATTGGTCAGAGTATTGAGTACAAGAGTTGGGAGGTTATGTTGCGGCTGTACAGGACATTGTTTGGGCCACTGTTGGAATATTGTGTGCAATTCTGGTCTCCTTTCTATTGGAAAGATGTTGTGAAACTTGGAAAGGTTCAGAAAAGATTTACAAGGATGTTGCCAGGGTTGGAGAATTTGAGCTATAGGGAGAGGTTGAATAGGCTAGGGCTGTTTTCCCTGGAGTATTGGAGGCAGAGGGGTGAGTAGTAGAGGTTTACAAAATCATGAGGGGCATGGATAGGATAAATAGACAAAGTCTTTTCCTTGGAGTCCAGAACTAGAGGGCATAGGTTTAGGGTGAGAGAGGAAAGATATAAAAGAGACCTAAGGGGCAACTTTTTCGTGCAGAGTGTGGTACGTGTATGGAAGGAGCTGCCAGAGGAGTGGTGAAGGCTAGATTAGATTACTTAGTGTGGAAACAGGCCCTTCGGCCCAACAAGCCCACACTGACCCTCCGAACAGCAACCCATTCCCCTACATTTACCCCTTCACCTGACACTACGGACAATTTAGCATGGCCAATTCACCTAACCTGCACATCTTTGGACTGTGGGAGGAAACCGGAGCACCCAGAGAAAAACCATGCAGACACTGGAAGAATGTGCAAACTCCAGTTTCCGAGGCGGGAATTGAACCCAGGTCTCTGGCGCTGTGAGACAGCAGTGCTAACCACTGTGCCACTGTGCTGTTTTCCCTGGGGTATCGGCTAGTGCAATTGCAACATTTAAGAGGCATTTGGATGGGTATATGAATAGGAAGGCTTTGGAGGAATATGGGCCAGGTGCTGGCAGGTGGGACTAGATTGGGTTGAGATATCTGGTCGGCATGGACGGGCTGGACTGAAGGGTCTGCTTCCGTGCTCTTCATCTCTATGACTCGATGACTCTATGACTCTAAGTAATTAAAATAATATTCAATAAAAGCAGTGGTTTTCAGATGACATTCAAGACATCGGTTGACTGAGCACTGGTCCCCTGTTTTGTTCTGTTGACTGGAGTTAAAAGTCTTCGAGGGCTATAGCACAGAAAAAGGTCCTTTGGCTAATCACGTCTGCTTATTCTTCAATCTTCCTCTTTGTGTTTTGAACCACTAAAATCTATTAACTCTTGCTAGTCACTATCCCTTGTGCAAAGGCATATTTAACTCTAAATGCTTACTAGTGCTTGAGCTAAGGGTTCATCTTGGATTTCTCAATAGTCTATTGCTAATTCTTGATTGGTTTCTTTAAAAGTAATAGTCACTTTAGTGACATCACTTCCAACTGTTTCCTTATTCATTCTTTGACATGCCAATCATTTTGTAAGATCACCCTTTTCTAATAGCTTAGCCACCTTAGCCTTGCTTGCCAATTCCATAGATCTTTACCAAGATCAAGTGGCAGTAATGAGCAATGTGAATGTCTGCCTTGAGGACCTAATGCCCTCTCCTAATGATTAAACATCATCTCAAATGTCCAACTTGATATATCTGAATCATCTCCACATCCTATCAATATCCTTTAAATATAAGAACTGTGTGCGGCTACACAATCACTGTTGATCCCAAAAACAAATTGCAGTTTAAAATAACCACACAAATATATACACCAAGGCTCTTACCGACTTTAAATTACAATTTTAAAACACAGCCATGTCTTGCAGGAAAAGCCTTTTTAATCTCTAAGCGTTCTCACCTGTATGAGCCTAAGTTTACATTAGCCTAAGAATGCAACAGCAATAACACCACAAACCTTACTCCTGGACTGCACATATGGCTTTCTTCTCTGCAGAAATCGTTTAGAGCTGACCACAGTCAAATATATTTCATTTCCTCACTTACTCAAGTCAAAATTATAGAAAAATTATTCGGTCCTACAATGTCAAAAGGGTGACTACGCAGTGCAAACCATACTGAGAGAAAGTGAGAACTGCAGATGCTGGAGATCAGAGCTTAAAAATGTGATGCTGGAAAAGCGCAGCAGGTCAGGCAGCATCAAAGGAGAAGGAGAATAGACGTTTCGGGTATAAGCCCTTCTTCAGGAATGAGGAGGGTGTGCCAGAAGCTAAGAAAAAAGGTAGGGAGGAGGGACTTGGGGGAGGGGCGTTGGGAATGCGATAGGTGGAAGGTGGCTAAGGTGAGGGTGATAGGCCGGCGGGGGCGGGGGCGGAGAGGTCGGGAAGAAGATTGCAGGTCAAGAAGACGGTGCTGAGTCTGAGGGCTGGGACTGAGAAAAGGTGGGGGGAGGGGAAATGAGGAAGCTGGAGA
>NC_057732.1:28795030-28821874 GCF_004010195.1 Chiloscyllium plagiosum
CCCAACCTCTCCGCCCCCGCCCCCTCTCTGGCCTATCACCCTCACCTTAGCCTCCTTCCACCTATCGCATTCCCAACGCCCCTCCCCCAAGTCCCTCCTCCCTACCTTTTATCTTAGCCTTCTGGCACACCCTCCTCATTCCTGAAGAAGGACTTATACCCGAAAAGTTGATTCTCCTTCTCCTTTGATGCTGCCTGACCTGCTGCGCTTTTCCAGCATCACATTTTTAAATGCAAACCATACAGCAATTTGAAATGTTTATAGTAAGAAACACCCATGGACTGATATTTTCATTTGTACCCTGGGTCAGCTCAATAGAAGGTCTCCTTACAGCATGCAGATGCATGCAAATGGGCAACAGAATGATTTGCATGGTTTTCTAATTGTAGGAAGTAGATTGTATTTATTAGTCAGACATGTTATGACACACCTCTATGGCTGGTGGGACTTGAACACTGACCTCTGGTCATGAGGGAGAGATGTTACTACTGCACCAAATCAGCTCTTGTTTATAAAAAGAATTTAAATCATCTGTTTGGATATGTTATGACACACTTGCATGACAGTTGGGACTTGAACCCAGACCTTCTGATCCAGAAGTATGAATGTTACCACTCCACGACATCAGCCCCAAGAGAAGTAGGTTGTATATAAACATTTGGCCTGTCAAGATTGCTCCCTCATTCAGTGCGATCATGGCTTGGCTGTTCTATTTGTTTCTTGAATTCTGCATTCACATCTAACCCCAATCACCTTTGATTCCTTTGTCGAACAAGTACCACAGCACCAGGAACTCAGGCAACTGTCTGCGTGGAGTTTGCACATTCTCCCCTTGTCCACATGGGTTTCCTTCAGGTGCTCCAGTTTCTTCTCACAGTCCAATGATGTGCAGGCTCAGTGGATTGGCCATGCTAAATTGTCCATACTGTGAAGGGGATGTGCAGACTGGGTGGATTAGCCATGGGAAATGCAGGGTTACAGGGATAGGGTCGGAGTTGGGATGCCCTTCAGAGGGTCAGTGTGGACTCGATGGGCCAAATGGCCTGCTTTCATACTATGGGGATTCTATGAACAAGAATCTAGCTACTTCTGCCTTAAAAATACAACCCCACATCTCCTGCCTAAAAGAGAGACCTCGAATTTTAGAACAATGCCCCCTAGTTCTGGGGTGACGTACAAGAGGAAACATCTTTCCACGATCCATGTCGGATCGTATACACTGCAACCAGTTCACCCCTCATTCTTCCGAATTCCCATGGAAACAAATCCAGCTTGTCCAATGTTTCTCCGTAAGGCAATCCACTCGTTCCAGTTATCAATCTATTGAACCTCTTCTGAACTCCCTTCATTGCAACTGCATCCTCTTTTAAATATAGAAAAGGTATGCCAGATTGATTCTCTATACTAAGACGTTGGGTAAGTTAGGCTTGTACTTGTTGGAGTTTTAGAAAATGAGAGGAGACCTTATTGAAACATTCCGGATTCTTAGTGAGCTTGACAGTGTAGATGCGGAAAGGTTGTTTCTCCTCATCGGAAGAGTCCGTGACCATAGACCACAGTCTCAAAGTAAGGAGTTGCCCAGAGAAGACAAAGATGAAGAATTTTTTCTCTCAAAAGTGGTGAGTCTATGGAATTCTTTACTACAAAGAGCTATTGAGGCTGAGTGGTTGAGTATATTCAAGGCTGAGAAAAACAGATTTCTAATCACTATGGGAATCAAGGTTATGGAGTAGGGCAGAAAAGTGCAGTTAAGGATAATCAGTCAGTCTTGATCTCATTGAATGGTGGGACACACTTAATGGGCTGAATGGTATGTTCTGCTCCCTTTTCTTATGGTCTCATAAAGCCTTCCTCTTACAGAAAGACCATCTGTTGTATTGGACTATTTAAAAAAGAATTGTAAGGAATTATGAAAATAATTGGGGTGGAGTGAATAATGACCATTTGGCATATTTTTGCTCCTTCATCTTGTGGTTCCAATAAGGCCTTCCTGTTTTCAAAGGATGTTGACAAAGATGGTGGTTCAGTTCTTGTCTGAAGAATGATACATGGCAGAAATTTTATGTTCCCAGTTGGTGTTAATATTGGAGACATTACTTCCCAAAGTGGAATCAGTCCTGTTACACCCTAACTTTGATTTTTATCATAGAGATCAGTGATCAAACACATTCACAGAGGCTGTTAATGTACTTTCAAAACAAAGAGTAAATGCTTATTAAACAAGAAACATGAACTATAGCGCACTCGGCAAAAGTTGGAAAGTTTGTATTGAAAACAGAAAAGTTTTCATCCACATGTCATCCCTGTTAGTGGGCGGCACGGTGGCACAGTGGTTAGCACTGCTGCCTCACAGCGCCTGAGACCCGGGTTCAATTCCCGCCTCAGGCGACTGACTGTGTGGAGTTTGCACGTTCTCCCCGTGTCTGCGTGGGTTTCCTCCGGGTGCTCCGGTTTCCTCCCACAGTCACAAAGATGTGCAGGGCCAGGTGAATTGACCATACTAAATTGCCCGTAGTGTCAGGTAAGGGGTCAATGTAGGGGTATGGGTGGGTTGCGCTTCGGCGGGTCGGTGTGGACTTGTTGGGCCGAAGGGCCTGTTTCCACACTGTAATCTAATCTAATCTAATCTAATCTAATCTGTTATCTTCACAAACACTCAAACTTGAGTAAAGAGTCACCACTATTTTCACCCTAAGGCTCCTTATTCAGATTCAGGCTGGAAGAGTTTTTACTCATTTTCTTTCAGTGACTTTCTGTGCAGTCATTAGATGCTTTTCCCTTCATCGAGTAAGTATTCCCAGCTCACCAAAAAATATCTGCAAGTTAAGATCTCAATCACTTTAAACTTCAGAGCAAAAACATAGAATTATAGAATCCCTACAACCCCATTCGGCCCATACCGACTCTGCCAAGAGCATTCCACCCAGACCCAAACCCCCTACCATGTCCCTGTAACCCATAGTTAATCCA
This sequence comes from Chiloscyllium plagiosum, assembly GCF_004010195.1. Taxonomy (NCBI): domain Eukaryota; kingdom Metazoa; phylum Chordata; class Chondrichthyes; order Orectolobiformes; family Hemiscylliidae; genus Chiloscyllium; species Chiloscyllium plagiosum. Next base: position 28,798,001 of record NC_057732.1, read on the forward strand.
CCTAAACTACACACTGTAAGCAAGTTAGCATGGCTACTCCACATTGTCCACAGATCTTGGGTCTGTAGGAGGAAACCAGAGCACCCAAAGGAAACCCACGCAGACACAGGGAGAATGTACAAGCTCCACACAGACGGTTGCCTGAGAATGGAATCAAACCTGGGTCGCTGGCATTATGTGACAGCAGTGCTAACCAATGAACCACAGTGCCACACAACATATCACCCACATAAGTTTCCTCAATGCAGCTGTCCATCTGTCTTGTCTCCCATCAGGCAGAACCTACACATAGATCTTCTGGCTTGCTCTGTTTCTGTTTTCCACTGGATTCCTGATGCAACAACACAAGTTTATTTTCTTCCTGGCTTTTTTAAAATTACACTCTGCACTATTCAACTGCAGCTCCTCAAATAAAGGTCATAAAATCTCATAAAAATGCATGCTAGTGTAAACAATCTCCAGACTCTCCTGTATCCAGAAGGAAAAGCCAGTAAAACTTCAAAATGGAGCTCTCGTATCTTCATTTCCAAGTATCACTTTCTTTTTGACTTGAAAGTTTCAAGCTCGCAAATAAAATGCTAAGAATAGCTAACCACAGCTTTCTCATTTTAACACACCAAAAGATAAAATTCCAGTCAAAAGTTATACATTGTTCTCAACATAATGGGGCATGCAGACAAATAAACCAAGTGGAAAGAGGGGGAAAAAAACACAATTACAGCTGACTCCCCTTTACTGATGTTGATTGTTACATTTCTCATTGGATTGCAGTTGTTGGAGTAAAGCTTGATGTAACTGCCTGGATGGAGAACTTCACCAAAGTAGCAAGTAAGAGCAAGGTAAGAAAATTCAAGTACCAAGCCCGAGCATTGGCTCATATGCCATGATGCAGATAGTGCATTATTGTTTTAATTTTGAAGTTCTTTGGAAATAAATATCATTCCTGTGCTTGTCAATGGGCATATCATTTGTCTTCAGTTCCTGTATCAACCGACCATTTCCTAACTCATATATTTAAACTGCAAAATTGCTGTGTCTGCAAAGGGTTGTGTCATCTATTTCCACCCAATGAAGGTGGAATATGGGGCTACACTGAGATTTCATATAGTTGTAACTAGATATTTAATTTCAAGCAGGAGGGACATTCTGTCTGTGCTAAGGGACTCTTGGGAAATCTCCTTTAAAATCATTTCAAAAGCCTTGACCTAACTTAGATCAGTTGATAGCTGTGCGTTTCTTTTGAAGGCCTGAAACTTCCTCAAACTGGAGTAACTGGAGCAGAACCTCTGCTTTGGGGCTAGGAGGAGCAGGGAATTTGCTCTGTCTACATACACTGAAGGAGCATCTCGTGATTTCAGGGCCTTACTTTATCTGTGATCTTGTAGTCAAGATAAAACTTCTTTAACTTACTCAAGTTGCAGCACTTGTTCTGCTTCCACCCAAAGTACCTGTTCCTTCACTGTCCCTTCACCAAATACACTACTTAATCTTTCTGTACACCTCTCTTCCTGCCAACATATTACCCACTAAAAATGGTCCTGCCTTAAATCTCCACTCTCCAACCCTCATCCCAATTCCCTACTAATGTACTGTACAATCCTCCTTAAACCTCCATTCTCCAACCCTCAACCCAATTCCCCACTAATGTAGTATTCAATCCTCCTTAAATCTCCACTCTCCAACCCTCATCCCAATTCCCTACTAGTGTACTGTACAACACTCCTAAACTCCTCCTCCCTCAGACAAGTGACAATTAAAATTGGAAAATATGTTTTAAATGTCTTAAATGTAAATTGCAAAGATTGTTTGTATGTATTAATGATTGCTTTTGTTATAGTGTTACGGTGAAATCTGTGACTGCACAAAGAATAGCAAGGTAAGACTTTGCACACCTGCATGCTGTTAGATCTAAAGAAGACACATATATTTTATATTTCTTTATATGAGAGTGGAGGATTTAACACTCCCAGGAGCTGTGCCAAAGAGAGCTTTGAGTTAATCCTGAAGCCACTTTGGCCTGATTCAAAAACCAGCAAGTGTAAATTGAATGTACTAAGCCTCATGGATTAAACCCAGGATATTTATTAATATTCCTGCCAGCTCATCAGAAAGCATTTTGGTTCAAGCATTTTGAATATGAATTCATAACTTCAAGGTTTATTTGGGGTTATTTTTAGTTCAATTGTTCTGTATTTCAGCAGATTAAGTTGGGTAAGCGAAATGTTGTAATAGAATTTATCAATTAATTATAATCACAAACAAGAGAGAAAAGATTCACATTTGAATTAAAATCTCTACTGAAATAGATAATGTATAAAATATGCACAAGATCAGTGCCAAATAGAATTATTTGGACAATCTCAATTTACTGAATGCCAATACACAGCACAAATTTCATGTAAACTATTGACTAAACTGTTGTGCAGTAAACGGGTGAACTGTACCTAAAGAATATAAAGAAGGTCTTTAAAAAGTGTACCTGAGCCTAAACAATTGCTTTTCTTTATAGTTAAAATCAATCATTCTTGCTGGTGTTTTCTCTGCAGCATTTTGACTGTGTTATATTGGATGATGGTGGGTTCCTGCTTATGTCAAACCAGGATGAATATATTGGAAAGGTAAATGCAATTAAACCCTTCTGCCTTGAATGATCTTAATACTTTGAGTTAAAACATGCTTACGTTATATTAAGGGTGATGATCATGTTTTCCTTCAGCACACATTTATAGAAATGTTTTCTGAAGTAATAATGCTGATGTTGTTCAGGTCCCTGTTGGCAGTAATCATAAGATGAGGGAAGAATAGATGACATATTGTATTTCACCTCTAGGATCTGGGTTTGAATTCATCATTGATCATTGACCACAGCATAAAATTGTCTTCAACACCAATTGACACTTATTTTAACAGCGATTCCTTTTAACATTATAGGAAGCAACAAGCATGATTAGTGTGGGAAATTAATATATCTCTCTAACGATAGTAAGAATAGTTCTGAGACTCATAGGATAGATGTGTAACATTGTCTCAGTCCAATGAAATAGCTGACAACAGTATTGAATACTGTTAATGACAACAATTTCTATTCATATAGCACCTTTAACATAATTCCAGGCTAATCCATAAAGAATGTTATCACATGAAAGATTGATAGTGATCCACTGAAATATCAGGGCAGATAGCTACAAGATTAGTCAAATACATTGTTTTAAGAAGCGTCTCAAAGGACGAGACTAAGATGAAGCAGTTTAGGGGGCAAATTCCAAAGTGGGAATTTGTGAGAGTCTTGGAAATGGTAGGCAGGCCCACCAATGGCAGAGTAATTAAAGCAGCAATGCCAAGAGACCAGTATTAGACGGGTTCAGTGGTTTCTATGTATTGTAGGACCGAAGGAGTTCAGGAGGATCGCGATCATGGAGTGTTTTGAAAATGAGGATGCAGATTTAAAGCCCAGGGATTGGCTAACTGGTGCCAATATAGATCAGAAAGCATAGTGGTGATAGGAAAATACAGGGTGAATTACAACAGCAAAGTTTAGATGACCTCAATATTATGGAGCATAGTAGACAGGCGGTCTGTTGGGAAAACATTAGAATAGATTAGATTACAGTGTGGAAACAGGCCCTTCGGCCCAACAAGTCCACACCGACCCGCCGAAGCGCAACCCACCCATACCCCTACATTTACCCCTTACCTAACACTACGGGCAATTTAGCATGGCCAATTCACCTAACCTGTGGGAGGAAACCGGAGCACCCGGAGGAAACCCACGCAGACACAGGGAGAACGTGCAAACTCCACACAGTCAGTCGCCTGAGGCGGGAATTGAACCCGGGTCTCAGGCGCTGTGAGGCAGCAGTGCTAACCACTGTGCCACCGTGCCGCCCACAAATAGAGCAGTCTTGCGTAGGAAAGGGGTGATTGGTTTCAGCCGTGGATCAGCAGAGGCAGGATCAGAGCAGGGTGATGTTATGGAGGAAGAAATAGGAAGTCTTAGTGGCAGTATGGATACGTGTCAGAAGTTCAACTTGGGGTCAAATACGAACAGCTTGTTGCAGCTTCAGGCAGCTGCCATTGAAAAGTGCTGTGCTCAGTGGCTGAGGAACAGAGTTTGGAGCAGAAAAGGGCATGGTTGTAGTCCCCAGTAGGAACTACAGCCGGTCTTTTTTTTTTGGCAAGTTATGAACAATATTCATACTCTCTCTGGTCCAAGAAAGGAGGCACAAAGGGAACCGGCTGTCACATTTTCTGATTGGCCTACATCAGTTCTATAAAGGACTTCTGCTTTGACCATTCTCCACTCAGCTCCATTGTGGAAGCTCAAAATTAAATTGAGGTTGTAAATTCGTAACAGGAATTTGACTCAAGCTGCTTGGTTGAAACTTGGATGAGTGAACTGTTAATGTAACTTGGTAACTTTATCCTGCCAGGATCTCTCAGTCTAGATGTTTTAATGAACTGTTGAGCAAAGGCATCAAGGATATCTACTCAGAGTCAACAGGGCCCTTCTTTATTTATCTTAAATCCCAATTGCACCATTTTAACTGAACCATACATAGGAAGGCACCACGGTTTTCTAACAGGTGAAGGCCACTGAGCACTTGATGGGAGGTTCAAGAGATCGAGGCCTCACAAGTCACTGTAAGACTCCTTCCTCAGGAACAAGGTGATTCACCCTTGACCTTGATCAGGCTGCCTGTGCTCGGTCCGCAGCGAACAGCCATGTTAGTTTTAATCAGCTGCAAGCTTCCAACTTCCTGCCTGTTACATCAAATAACCTCAGCCTCATATCAGTCACTGCAGGCGACTTTCAAATTCAACTTACTGTCCACTTGTACAAAACCTATCCATGGTTAAAACATGGATTAATTAAGTTGACTCTCTGAAGAATTTGCTTGAAGGTAGGATTGACCCTTGGGCTACCTTGAAGAGGAACAATCGTTATTTTGTGCACAAACAAAGAAGCCAAGCTACGAAGTTATTTATCTTGTTGCAAAGTTTCTTTGGAAGCCAATATCTAACATTTACAACATCTTTTATTATTGTGTATGTATGCAATTGCGTTGAGCATTTGTGCAAAATAATTGGCGTCTGAGTTGACCATCAGGAATTTCCTTGAGATTTCTCGTGATCAGTCATCAGAACTTTCTAGTTTGTCAGGAATTTCCAAGTATCTTCCAATATATTTCCAAAAAAGTAAATTCCCAGCGGTCAGTTTAAAGCTCTTGTCTAAGTTGTAGTTCGAACAGTTTTAACAATTCCCATTGCTGTTTCAGATTGGCAAGTTCTTCGGTGAGATTGATCCAAGCCTGATGAGACGCCTTCTGAACACATCGCTGTATGCCTTTAACAAGTCCTATGATTTTCAGTCTGTGTGTGATCCAGAAACAGAGACAAAAGCAGCAGCTGGGCTTCGCTCAGTCTTTGTTGTAAGTAAATTAAAGTTATTGATACTGAATGTAATGGAGCCTCAATTCCACTGTAATGGCTGCCTACAGTCAGAGAATGAGAAACTCAAATTGATTTAATTTCATATCAATGAAGTCACAGACTGACATGTTTTATGTAATTTGTAAGCTGTTACTTAAAAGGTTATATCCAAATTTGTATTTTATTTAAGGAACTCATTTTTTATTGACATTGTAATGAGACATATTTTATGAGTACTGATTTCCTTACAATTCATCAGTCAGCGCAATGTGTCCAATTAGAATGTAATAGTGGACCTCTGCATGGTGCACTGCTGCTTGCTGTCAGGAGCTTACCAATCTCCATCAGTCCCAGCTCTGAGATTCACAAGTTCTGACGCCAGAGCTGAGCGAAGCGGGGAGTGATTTTGTTTTACACTAAAACAGCACTTAAGTGTAGCGCCAAGGAGACTGCATTAAATTGAAGTGAAAGGGGTTCATTTGTGAAGATGGAAGACAAGATGCTCTTCAGGCCTGTCAGCGGAATTTATACTTGTGGCAAAGGAAAGTGATTGTAATTGTCAGAGGTCAGTTGTTTAATTGGGTGGCATGGTGGCTCAGTAGTTAGCACTGCTGCATCATAGGACCAGGGATCCAGCTTTTGATTCCAACCTTGGACAACTGTGTGGAGTTTGTATGTTCTCCACCACGCCTCCTGGTGCTCCAGTTTTCTCCCACAGTCCAAAGATGTGCAGGTTAGGGTGGATTGACTGTGCTAAATTGCCTGTAGTTTCCAGGGATGTGCAGGCTAGGGGGATTAGCCACAGGCAGTACAGGGGTGTTAGGGATAAGGTAGGAGGTGTGAGTCTATGGGATGCTCTGTGGTGGGTCAGTGTAGCCTCAATGGGCTGAATGGCCTGCCTCCCCAACTGGAGGGATTCTGTGAAGTCACGGGACATCACTGTGCAGATCATAAAAGTATCAAATGTGGAAGCACGTTTCTCATTCAGTAAGGTTATGGTTAATCTACTATTTCAGCTATTTGCATATCCTTTGATGTTCTTAGAATCTAAAGGTCAATTGTTTTCTGATTTAAATTTATTTGATGAGTGAACATTTTTAGCCCTCTACATTGAGAATTCCAATGACCAACCACCTTTCTCGAGCAGAATTTTTTCCTCACCTCAATTCTGAATGGTTGTCTCTTACCATGACTAATACTGTAATTCCAAGTTCCAGACTTCACCATGAAGGGAAATATCTTCCCAGCATCTATCCTGGTAATCCCAATGAGTTAACTTTAAGTGCTTCATTGAATGCACCACTCATTCTCTAAACCTCAAAGAATAGAGATTTAGTGTGCTCAATCACCTCTCATAGAACAATCCCCTCATCCCAACATCAGTCCAATGAATTTTCACTGTACCCCCTCCTAGGGCAGGTACAGTAGAACCTCGATTATCCGAACAAGACGGGAGCATTTTGTTTGGATAATTGATCGTTCGGATAATCAATCTGATCGTAACCAAGCAGCAATTTATGGGTGCCAGTTATCCAAACATTTCTCGGTTATCTGGCAATGCACGCCATAATGCCGTTTAACATGTAACGGAATGCTGAATTGCCTAGTGCGGTTTTTATGGGACCTTGAGATCTTGTTCAGATAATCCGAAATTTGGATAACTGATGTTGGGATAATCGAAGTTGTACTGTACATCCTTCCTTAGGTAAGGTAACTAATTTCACCCGGTACTCCATGTGCAGTCTGATCAAAGCTCTATATAATTGCAGTAAGACTTTTTTCACTTTTGGACCAGATCCTTTTTTTTTATGCAAAGCTTAATCAGACCCATTTGTTTCAACTCTTCATTTTCTGTCCTGTCACCAATTCTCACTTCATGTTAACATATTATCTGCCATCTCATTATTCCTAATTTTTTGCAATAATCTCTTCTTCAGCACCCTATCAGATGCTTTTTTAAAATCCAAATCCAATACGTATGCAAATTTCTTCTTAAACAGCCTATTCAAAAGTTCAAACAGCTTTTTTCAATAGATGGTTTTCCTTTAAGAAATCTGTGTTGGTCCAAACAAATTGGTGTCCTGTTGACAGATTCTAGTATTTTTTTCAATCAATGATGTGGCTCAATGGTTATCACTGCTGCTTCACAGAACCAGTGACCTGGGTTCAATTCCAACCCTGGGTGACTGAGCAGAGTTTGCACATTCTCCCCGTGTCTGTGTGGGTTTCCTCCCACAGTCCAAAAATGTGCAGGTTGGGTAAATTGGCCATGTTAAATTTTACTTTAAGGATATGTAGGTTAGGTGCATTAATCGGGGTAAATGTAGAATGGTAGGGCAATGGGTCTGGGAGGGTTGCTGTGGACTTGTTGGGCCTAATGGCCTGTTTCCACACTGTAGGAATTTAATTCTAATGTCAGGTTATGTGGCTTATTTTCTGTTTCCTTTCCCGAAAAGTGTTTTTTTTTTAAATTGCTATCTTCCAAACTATGGAAACTGCAACTAAGTCTAGGGAATTCTGTAAGTTTTCTCAGGGAAATATATGTCTTAGGCCTTATAATCATCTTCACTTCTTTATGATGAACCTTCCTCCCATCATACGTGGGGCTGTCTCCAATGATTATCAAGTGTTTGCCTCTGTCTGCTTCCCTCAGATAGGTCAAAGCAGTTGGCTTGATGAGTAAGCCCAGTGTTCATAAATCATTGTTTCAGCCTCCAGCCTCCCAACATATGGATGCATGGAGAGAAGGCGCCAGGTTTGAATGAACAAATGTTCAGCCATAACTGGAGAGTTCTATTTTATTCCATTCCAAGGTAAATTGAGGGATTACAGTGTTTTATGAATGCTGTGGTTACTCCTTATAATTAATATCAAAACATCTACTAAAAATACACCAATCTTTGGATGTGAATATATTTGTCAAGTTTTCTTTTAAAAGTAGGAAAGCTTAAATTGGTTTCAATTTTTTTTGTTCATACATGAACATTACAGATTGAGTAGTAATAATGTACAAATACTAAGAAGCATAATTCTGCAAAATACAAAGGATTTATGTGCCAGGAAGAATGATACCATTTGCCTAAAGTCATGATCCTATGAATCTGATGAAAGATCAAAGACTCATAACATTTAACTCTACGTCACTCTCTCCATAGATGCTGCCTGATCTGCTGAGTGGATCCAGCATTTTTTATTTTTATTAATCCAGACCCATCATTAATTCACTAATCCTCTTTGAAAAGCATGTTTCCAGCTACTCTGTCCATTCATTTCAGAAATCTTGCTCTACGTTGGGAAATTGTTGTCAATTTGATTGATTTATTCTTGAATGATGTCACATTAAGATGGAACATTTACAATCATGATGGGTTGGATGCTGTTTATTGAATACTGAATTAACAATGATGTTTCTTAAATCATTTTTAGCCCAGCATAGTCGATATTTTGAATATAGGTTGGTGGGCATCAAGTGCAGCATGGTAAGTGAAAATTGCTTTGTTATATTCACTTAATTGAACAAGTGACAAAAATACACAAATTTTGATGGCAGCAGGGAATCAAACATATCAACAAGGCAATATTAGACTGCATTAAATTTGTAAGGCTTTAAATTTTGGTTAGGCAGTTTGACAAAAAGAATAAGGAAAAAACTGACTAAACTTTGTTTGTTATGCTTTAACTATCTTATAGCCCCTGCAGCCTCCACCTGCACATGCTTGGGAAGGGAGCAAATGGTAGCCCAATAACTCAATGTTAATTTTGAGAATGTCGCAATATTATAGCAGATAGGCTTAGAACCATTCCGAATTTGTCACTTTGTTTTTGTTTGATCCTTTTATTGCTTGGTTTACCTTTGCACATTTAGTGCGGCTTACTTTCTGTGCTGCTTCCTCATTCATTCAGTCAGGGTTTGTGGACGAGAGTGAGCACCTCTCTTAACAGGGCTTTCCAAATTCCACAAAAACCAGGAGACTGTCCTTTCAGCCTGCTCTTGATTATTTGAACATCAGAGCTGAGGTGAGAGTGACTGCCCTTTACAGCAAGGCAGCATTTGACCGAGCGTGGAACAAGAAACCCAGCAAAATTGGAGTCATTGAGAACTGGGGAAATTTCTTCATCAGGTGGAGTCATATCGGGCAAACAGTTATCTGATTGTTGGTGTTGGAGGTCATTCTTCTCTGTCAAAGGGCATCTCTGCAGGAGTGCCTCAGGATAGAGACCTGAGGTCAAAACCGAGATGTCTGATGATAGCACTATGTTCTTCACCATTTATGATTCCTTAGATAGAGAAACAGTTCACGTCCAGGTCCTGCTGTATCTGGACATCTTTCAAGCTTGTGCTTAAAAGCACCAAGTCACCTTGTGCTACACAATTGCCAGACAATGACCATCTCTGATAAGGGAGAAGCTCATCATCACCCCATGACAGTAAATGGCATTAACATCGCTGAAAGCCTCACTCTCAACAACCTGGGGCGTACATAGATAAGCAACTAAACTGGACCAACCATACTTACTCTATGGTTACATGAGCAGGTGAAAGGATAGGAATTTGCAGTGAGAACTTACCTGCTGTGTTCCCAAAGCCTGTCCACTATCTACAAGGCACAAGTCAGGACAGTGATGAATTACTCTGTACTTGCCTGGATGCGGGTACTTTCAACAACACTCAGATGCTCGACACAGTCCAGAAAAAAAAAAGTCCTGCTTGGTTGGTACTCAAACTGCCACCTTCAGCATTCACTTCCCTCACCACCGATAAACAGTGGCTGCATTGTACACCACCTACAAGATGGACTGCAATAACTCACCACAGCTCCCCTCTACCACAGTACCTTTCAAACTCTTTACCTCTAGCACCTGAAAGGATAAGGGCACCAAGTGCATATGAACAGCACCAGCTGTAAGCTGTTCTTTAATTGTCACTGGATCAAAATCCAGTGCTTTTCCTTTCAGCGCTATGGGTCTCCCAAATATTGCAGCAGTTCAAGAAGTCTGCTTGTTACCACCTTCTAAAGGGCAATTCTGAATGGGCAAAAAGTGCTGAATTAGCCTGAGATACCCAACTCCCGAATGAATGCAAATAAGGAACAGCCAACTGCATGTAAAACTAACTGGAAACTGAACAAGTAACTGTCAAGAGGATAAGTGAGTTCTCCTTGACAGATTTTCATCCATTCGAACCTCAGAGTAGGTCTTGTGTCTAGTATTTGAAGAGTACAATACACAGTCTAGATTGTAGTTTGATCCATTTACACTTGCTTTATGCACACATGCCCGAGTGTGGGTGGAGCTTGTTTCCTAGAGAAGTGGGAGATGTGGGTGCAACAGAGCTTTAGTTTCCCATCTGCCAGCTTTCATTATCAAATCTGCAGTCAGCAGCAGACAATGCTTATGGAGGAAAGCAATCCTTATTGAATAATGGAATTGAGAGCAATTAGCAGATGACATTCAAATTCTAAATTCTAATGACATGCTAAATTATATTCCTAAACCATAACTATCTTGTTAGTGTGATACCGGTGAGTACTGTATTCTCTGGAGAGGCAGGTCATTGTAAGGTAAAGGTAAAGTCACCTTGTCCCAGAGGATCATAGGGCTGCTCTCTCATTAAAGAGAGAGAGATGATGGGTGGTGCTTTAAACTAAGGTCATCATGCCTCAGGCAAGGGGAGAAGGCAAGACATTGATGGTGACATCAGCTGGTACAGGAATTGAACTCATTCTCTGCATCGCAAACCTGCCGCCAGCTAATGAGGACATGAAGGTGGAGTGATGTTGTTTATAGCTTGGGCCGTAAGGCCGTTCTGATATTAAAGCTTCCCAAACTGATGTCTTGTTTAATTAATGACGATATCCAATAGGAATGAACTTTGTATAATAAGTTTTGAAAATATGCTTCCTACTTAACATAAATATTGAATCTTTGCAAACCATATCACAGTAACTGAAAAGATCTAAATAATTGGCAGGAGTCATAGAAATAATATTTCAGAATGGAATTTACATTTAACCACATGTAATTGTATAGTAAATGATTTAATTTGCCGCCTTTAGTCACTTTTTCAAATGTTATTTCTTATAGGTATTCTTTACTTGAGAAATGCTGAATTTTTCAATGTGTCTTAAGTTCTGCATTCAACTTATAACAAAAAGGGTTGGATATTTATTTTCACTGCCTGGCCATGAATTTCAGACCCTTTACAATTGTGAGCATGTTGTAGATCTGAAAGGAGCATGTGATTTGTCAAGCAGTGAAGGTGAATATTTACCCCTACAGCTCTTGGCCTCATTATTCAAACATTTACTTTTTATCTCTTCATTGATGTCCAGGTCCTTACTGCAGCAGCTGTTCCTCAGCCTTACCTTCCCACACTTACTTGAAGCAGGTACCTGAAAATTTCTTTGGTGGAAGCTGGCATCTGTGATGTTTATTTATGTTGATTCTATTGTAAATGAAAAACCATCAGAAGCGAATTGAATCATGATCCATTCATACAATTAGTTTGAATTACCACACCGACAGAATCCCAGTGTATGTTGATCAGGCTAGTGTGCAGATTAGCTTGCCAGCTGTAGCTGGTTGTATTGCTGGAGGTTTCAATACAAGGTCTCAGACCTCCACCAACCCAGCCCTAACTCTCCAAGTTGGCAATTACCTGACACATTCATCCTCAACAGGATTTGTCGTCTTGAGTTAATGAGCTGAATTATTCTTGATCCAGTCAAAGAGCCATTGCCAATATATTTATACCATCATCCAAAATGTTCAATAATTTGAAAATAAATACAATTTGTTTTAATATCACTATGATTGTTCTCCTGGGTTGCAGCAATGTCCCTAGGTAAACTCCAAAGGAAAATGCTCACCCACGTTTTTAGTGGCTGAGATGAGTAGTTTTAATTTAGTCTGGACATTCAGCGTCAACTGATGTGTCACTGCTGGAGCTGACTGAAAGTGAAACATGATGAGAAAACTGCTTCGGGAGTGCCTGTGGCCCCAGCAAAACATTATGGCACTGATTTATTAAACATGCAAATGAAAATCTGAAAAGATTAGATGGTCTGTTGAATTTGCCCCATCTTGACAGGGTTAAACATCCATAGTCTCCCTGCTGCCCCTCCCCCCGCGACTGTGCAGCCGTGCTATTTCCTGAGTTGTGCAAAAAAGAACCTGAGGAAGATTTAGCACGATTCTGGAAATTTCTGTCTGACACCCACAAGTAGCAAGCAGGTTTCATAGGACTACAGGAGCAGCTTAACTAAGCCCTTAAAAACCCTGCTGCCTTTCTCATAGATGGGTATAATTGCCACTATCAAGGACACATTCATCTCCCTTTTCAGTCTTTGTCATAAATCCATGCTCACTGTGTATGTCAGCATTTTACCCATGAGATCAATCTCATTGTAAGTAGATTGTACTTCCTAGCATTCAACCTTGATCTATGTTTTTGTAATGTCAACCACTACACATTTTCCCTTGGTCCTAATTATGATAAACTCCAGGAGCTGATCCACGTAGACTGAGTTCTCACCTTGTAAAGATGCCAACTGTATACTTTTCCAGAGCAAAAAGCTGTGCCTTGCTCAGCCTCTTCTGGTAACTCTACCCAATTTTATCAAGGATCTCGATGATCTTAATTTCAGACATTAATAAGACCATAAGACATTGGAGCGGAAGTAAGGCCATTCAGCCCATCGCGTCCACTCCACCATTCAATCATTGCTGATAGGCATTTCAACTCCACTTACCCGCATTCTCCCCGTAGCCCTTAATTCCTTGTGACATATAATGCATATATATTCATGTTGATAGACTTACAAAGTGAATATAGTACTAAAAGGATTCATTTTACAAGAGTAATAATCTTAACCAGAAATTACATTAATAGTATACCATCAGCAAGTCAGATAGACTGAGTTTGTAAGGGATAATGTTTCAGCTCCATATTCATTTGTATTTCACTTTTGATTTGCAGTTGATGCAGATACTGAAGATTTTTCTGAACCTTTATCAAAGTCCAGCTGTATCACCGAACAGACTCAGTATTACTTTTATGACAATGAATCATCCTTCTATGGGCTTGTGGATTGTGGTAACTGCTCAAGGTAGGACTGCAGCGAAACTCTAGCACTATTGGGATCACTGAGTTGAGATTTTAATCTGTGCTTTTCAGGCTGTTTGCTGTTTGGTGTTTGAAGACACAAACACATTTTGACTAGCCTGCAGCCTGCACTTCCAATAAGTATCATGAAAAGGAATCTACTCAGCAGAAACATTTCACGAAAGAAAGAACTTTCATGCACAGAGAAATTTCACATTCTATGGACACTTCAAATCCCTTAATAGATGATGCAGTACTTATAAAGTCTAGTCATTATTGTAATGTGTGAAGCACAGCAATCAACTTGTGATCAGATAAATCCCTTTATGTTCACCTTTCCTAAAATTACCTATTTTGTCTTGCTGTCTGTTTTATCTGATTCCACCTCTATAAAACACTTTGAAGATTTTTATGTGCTAAAATTGTTAATATAAAGAAAATTCTTACTGCTATTGTAAAGTGCATATAGTCATAATGCACAATTCTCCTTGGGCTTAAAAAATAATAAGTAAAAGGAAAGGAAACTAAGTAAATGGCAATTTACATCACAACTACCACATAATAATAACACACACAAAGGAGCTTTGAAAGTAATAATTTGCCACTGAGCAGGAAGGCTTAGATATGCAAAAAAAAAACAAGTTGCTGAGGATGTTTTTGAAGGTGTGACAAGAGGATGCAGAAGTGTTTTTGAAGTGAATTCCTGAATGCTGAGTCTCTGCCATAAATAGCAAAATAGAGAAGTGGGTCACAATGTACAAGTCATAAGAATACATTTCTGGTATTGCAACAGTTAAGAGGCATTTGGATGGATATATGAATAGGAAGGGTTTGGAGGATATGGGCCGGGTGCTGGCAGGTGGGACTAGATTGGGTTGGGATAGCTGGTCGGCATGGACGGGTTGGACCGAAGGGTCTGTTTCCATGCTGTACATCTCTAAGACTTCCTGAAAAGAACCATAGTCAATGAAAATAGTGGGTTTAGGTTCTCAATTAGACATTGGTTTCTGCACATCACTTGACACATGATTCGTGTCATCTCTGTCTTACTCTGACTGAAGGTGCTGCCATGATGACGGTGCCTGGTGAATGGAATTTTAGTATTCTATTTGTTGCTTGGAAGATATTTATTCATTTTTTACTATTGTGATACAACAAAGAGAAAAGTCAATTCAACAAAAGTAGTATTGATGTGTTGCAGCATTTAATAATTTGGAGAGAAAATTTGCAGGACATATTTCATGAAAAATAGTGCCTCACTGATAATGTCACATTGCTGATCTGTGCTAATCTGTCGAATTCAATTGCAGAATATGTAAAAAGGAAATGAACTTGTGTAAAAAGTACCTGGCAGAGTTTTGTTACTGTTAAAAATAAAAAGGTAAAATTAGTCTTTGCTATTAGCATGAAGTGGTCTCATAGTGAACCACCTATTTTACGTCATCCCTTGAAGCCTGTGGAAAAGGAATTGCTTTTGATGTTGAACAAGTTGCTGAGTCCATGTCTTGCTACTGATGAAGACCAATTTCACCTTTCAAATCTACTAAAAAAATTAGAGTTACTAAAATAACTGCATTTTTCCAAGAGTTACTAAAATAGCTGCATTAAATTAACAGAATTAAAATTTTAATTGAATGTTTTAATTAAGATTTTTAATTATTTAATCTGCAAAAGCTGTACCTTTGTTCCTCTTGCCTTTTTTGTAACGGTATTGATTAAAACTTATTCCTTTTGTATTCACACTGACAAATAATAATTTGAATATAATTTTGCTTCAGGCTTTACCATGCGGAGAAGCTGTCCAAGACAAACCTGGTATTTATACTGGTGGAGAGTAAGCCCACATGTCAGTCATGTGACTCAAAGCCCCTAATGCAAGCAGAACAAAAATGTATCCTTTACTTGTCAATGTTGAATCTTCTTCAAACACAGAGGTTTCATTAGGAACAGTAGTTGCAAATCAGACACTAATGTGGTTAGAAGAATAAGTTATCATTGATGGGAGTCAGGTCTGAACTGGAACTTGGATGGGAAGCATTGCACAGTAATGAAAGAAATATTGTTCGTCACTAATGATTGAAATTTTTCTTGGTATTTTTGACTTGAAGTTGGGATGTAACAGGTTGAAACATACTCTGAAAGGACAATTAACATGGTGCAGGACCACTTAACTGGAAATTCCATCAGTTAACTAGAAATCTACCTTAATACCTCGAGAAAGCACAAACTGGTATTTTGTGCCCCTGCCATGAGACACAGGCTCAGAGTGGTCAGTGGAAGCCCTTTTAATTGGCTATTTTTACAAAGACAATTGGGATATGTAACCAGGGAATAAATAGAACTAACCAAATTTTTTAGTAGTGTATGTACAGAAGATGGATGCCTAAATTCTGCAGCCCCACCATTGCTTTAATGAGTCACAATTTAAACTAGGACCTGGATAGCTAGGCCATATGATTGATCACAAGAAAAGTAATCAGTGTCTTGTTCAGAGACCCATTCATCTCAAACAGAGCGAGTGACATAAGATAGGGTGGAGATTCCTGTGGTTTAAATGGATTCATGGATATCACAATAATGTACTTGATCACATAACTCTGACACTAGAGAGAGAAGAGATCCATCCAGAATGGGCAATTGAAGAGGAAGGTCTTTGACACTATATTTAGATTGCTGGAGCAGAGAACCTACTATATATAGATCTAAGTAAAGGACTGATAGAGTACACCAAAAGTTGAAGAGAAGGAGTAAGCAGGCTTTGGCAATAGTGTATGTGGACATGCCAATGGCCTGAGATACTCCAACCTGGTATCTCAGTGTGCATTATTGGCTTAAAGCACAGGATGCTGCAGTTCTCTTCAGCAGAAACTCCCACATCTCCAAACCTCAGAGTGACCTAATATATGGTTGGGTGGAGTGTGCCATAAGGTGGAACTAGGGTTCATCTGAGAGTCTACACTGAGGTTATGCAAGAAGATTTTGATTAATTTCCCCCTATTTTGAGTGAAACTGATAAGAGTAAAGTGCTGCAATGGTTATTTACATAACTTTAGCCCCAAAATGGCATGGAGGCAATGACCTACTAGAATTGCCCCGAGACTAGCAGAGATTAATCCCAGCTTCAAATCCCACAGTGGTCAGATGGTCGAATTTGAATTCACTAAAAATCTGGAATTAAGCATTTAATGGTGACCACTGACAATGGTTAGGAAAAGCCCATCTGGTTTACTAGTGTCCTTTAGGGAAGAAAATCAGCCATTCTTCCCTGGACTGGCCCGCATGTGACTCTAGACCCACAGCAATATGGTTCACTCTCAACTGCCCTCTGAGGATTTAGGTGCTGGGCAATAAGGCTCTCCTATTCAAGCAGCTAACTCCTTCACATATGGTGAAGTCCTAGATAACATCTGAAGGTTTGTTTCATTTTGACAGCATGGCCACTGCAGTTTAAAACAAATCCCCTCAAATTAGTTTGACCCATTCATTCTCTTAAGCAGCTCTGTTTTTGTCTCCTAAGATTTTAATGTCCTAGCTGGCTGATTTATCGCTGTTATTAAACTCCAAATTCGATTTTGCTTTTGGTCATATGCTTCTGTAAAATCCTTAAACCTGGCCCGTTGGCCATATTCTCGATTCTTGACACATTCCAATAAATCAACTTTTATTCCCAATCTCCTGAACTTCAATTACAATATGTTGCACACGGTTGATGGTTAGCAATATGGCAGGAGACTGCAAGCAGCCCCAGGCTACATAAAAAGTCGTAAGTCAGATTTAATCATTCCTGAATGCATTTGTCTTGACAGGACCAACCAGAAAATCTCTCTGGGAACTACAGGCATCCCAACTGCCTTGACCTATTTCCCTTTAACTCTAGACTGTATAAACCTTCACTGCTTGAATTTAAATGTGAATATGTATGCAAAAGTACTGGCTGAATTTATTCCCAGTTGACAAAATGGTGTATAGTTGCAGAATAATATAGTGAAGTGTTAAGAGTGAATGTTTATGAAATGAATTCTGTTTTCTGTTGTAGTACCTGTCTCCTTAACTAAAACCTTGCAGCTGATGGACCTGATCCCTGTCTTTTGGCTCAGAACCCCAGGCACAGAAAAGGTCCTGATGTATGCTTTGATTCTGACGAGCGTGTAAGTATGCAAGGTTTGGATTCAGGAAGAAAAGCAAACTGCAAATAAGTATATCAGAATATGTATTTGTAATGTGTAGTGTCACAAAAACAAGGTCCCTTTAACACCTTTGTACAGATGTGATACTGCTCTGGGCCATAGTTCCTTTATTTTGATAACATGTCATAACTCTTTTGGAATGTTAACATAAAATTAACTGCAGCTTTTGATATCCTTTCTTCGAATACTCTACTTTCACGTGTGTAATCTGGTAGCTGTGACTGGAATTTGTCCCCAGTGCTTGGAATTTAACTTCACACCTGTTCCAACTGTTCTAAAATAGTATCAAGCTATTCAATTTTGGAATGGTGTTCTTGACAGGTTTTAGATACCAGATGGATTTGTCTCTTTACTTGTTTCAAATTTCATGCATTAAGTTAGATCTGACAGAAATTAGTAGATGAGTAACCAGGAGGCTCTTGGATAACAAGCAGATTCTCAGTTTCTCTTGTATATTCTAGAGTGTTACAACAAAGGTCTGCATGTTCATTCTTCATATGAACCATCCATTTCAATCTATCTTTACTTACTATCTCTAAAACCCTTAATATTTCTCTTATTCAAGCAGTTATTAAACAAGCTTTTAAAATAATTAGCTGACAGAGTTTCAGTAAGCTTTCAGGGCTAAGTTTAACAAATTCAAATTTTGTTTCTGACTTTCCTTTCTATTGTATTTGTGATTATCTTTACCTTCTTACCCCTCATTAAGGCTAGTGAAAACAATCAATCTCCATTCTCCAATAATCCTGATGACTTCTATTGTTGATTTCTTAACTAAAATGGCCAGTTTGCTTGGATCAACTTTGGTGACTCATGTTCATGAAAATTGCATCAGATCTCCTTGAAACCTCCTTCATAAACAAACGTCTTTTCATTCTAATGGTCATATGAGGAATGACAAATGCAATGACTTTAGGAATTCATTTCTAAGTTGTGATTTTTCTTAGCTGTTGAAGAGTTATTTTTAAATGATTTTCATACATTAGACATTTGTGTAGTGGATTTCATTTATTACTTAAGAATTGTTAAGAACTGTTTAATTGAGTTGCTATTTTAAGATAATAGCACTTTCCAATATGTATTAAGTGATCGTGTAATTGCTACACATCTTAAACTAAATATGTTTCATAAAGAATTCAGCCCATTTATCCAATTTAGTCTTATTCTGTCCACATAAATTTCCATCATAAATATTTGGGGAAACAGTCACAAGAAAATCTTCCATATTACGTATTTAAGATGGTCATAGCTAAAAGAAGACCTAAATATTCGTGATTCCTCATAATGCCACAAATATCACGTGGTCTCCCCACAAGTCCTTTGCGTGAAAGTACAGTAGCACACGCTCACTAGCTTGACGTCTTTGCTGATTGATGTCTTATTGTGTGTGTTTTAATTTGTTAATAGTGGGGTATTTTCTGTTCTGTGATTTACACTGTGACTTTCTGCTCTAGGTGGACGCTCACATTAATTCTGCCAGCAGCCAGCAAAATGCATGAACTCATCTTGTTTGTCTCTTTTTTTTTGTGTCCCCTTCCTTTTTTCTTCTTGCTACTTTGCCCGTTGTTAATAGGATGAGCCTATATGCACAACGAGTCGTGCCTCTGCCGTGGCGTCAGCTCGTCTCTTCATTTTACTGCAAGTTTTGATGTGGTGCGGAGGGTCAGTTACTTTCACTGGTTTTGTTCTTTAGTTTCCTTCTTAGGTGTGATATTAACTTGAAACTAACACCCCTACAAATGATTGTGGTCCAGAGCGAACTTACTGTGGTTTGATAATTGCGAAGCAAACTAAGTTTGTTGTTCCATCTTGAACTAGATGTTTTTCTTAGATCTGTTAATTTTGAGTTCTTTCTCGAATGAGTGAAAGTTTACACATTATAGATGAGTTATTTAATAAAGCATTTGAATATATTTTCATAGACAGAAACAATGTTCAACAGTCTGTCAACTTGATAAGAAAGAAATGAATATGGGATATGAGGAGCCATACAAATTAATTGTTGGTAAAGGGAACTTCAAATAATAGTTTGATTTAAAAGTAAACCCTATACGCCACTAATATCACGCTTCTTTCAATACAAAGTTACCAAATAGATTGATCCAATCTAAATTTTTGATAATTCTTTTGAAAAAATAAGTTCTGAGATTTGGTAAATATAAAATAGTATATATGTTTTTGTTTCAGACTTAAATTTGATAAAAATTCATGTTTATATATATGTAGTTCCAGGTTGTTGGATGGGAGTGTTGAAAAAGTGGGCTTTTGTGTTCTTTACAGCTCTACTGGCCCAAATATGTACAGAACCTATGTGGATCAGTACTGAGAAACCAAACTCCTCAAGTGATTGAAAAATTATTTTTTCCAACTGGACTTTTTCTTAAAAAAAAACACTTCATTATATCTTGGTTATATCTTCTCTTTGTTTTATTTTCTGAATATAAATAAGCATAATCCAGAAAGTATCCAATTTGCCTGTGCAGAACTGAAATCAGAAGTTACTTTAGTGGTCAGAATTCTGTGCATATTGTGCAATTCTGTATTATTTACTGCTGGGACATTCCAAGGGTGTGTTGGAACTTCAACCATTTAGTTATCTAGATAAAAGCAAAACAGTCACAGTTTTTAACAAGAACTTAATTTAGAATGATTAAGATGACTTCTTAAGTTAGAAGAAGAAATTTGTGGTGTTGATTTGACTTTCAAGGATTTATATTTTTGTTTTTTAAGTTGTTTGACTTTTATTAGAACGACCTTTATTTTGGGCAGCACTCTGTTTTAAACTATGGGAGATTGTTAGAACAAATAGAATTTTTTTTAAGATTAGGCAGCACTTTATCACATTTTCTTTAACTGTGAAATGAAATACAATCTTATGTAAGTGTTGCTTTACAGAAATACAGTTCCCATTCTACAAACAAGGAGTATTATTTAGCTCATCCCCAATCTATTATGTAGTCTAGTATATCACATTACCTCTAAATGATTCAAAGATTTTCCACTGCATTATTCTATCTGCCGCTATCCTTCTTATTAAGATCATGAGAATTATAGTGGCTCAGTGGTTAGCACTGCTACCTCACAGCGCCAGAGACCTGGGTTTGATTCCAGCCTCGAGTGACTGTCAATTGGAGTTTGCACATTCTCCCCATGTTTGCATGGGTTTCCTCCCAGAGTCCAAAGATGTGCAGGTTAGCATGACCATGCTAAATTGGCCATAGTGTCCAGGGATGTGCAGGCTGGATGGATTAGCCATGGGAAATGCAGGGCTACAGCAAGAGGCTGAATCGGGGTGGGATGCTCTTCAAAGAGTTGATGTGGACTCGATGGGCAGGATGGCTAGCTTTCACACTGTAGGGAATCTATGAAAATTAGGAGCAGGAATAATCCTTTTGACCTCTCTAATCTGCCCCACCATTCGATGGGATCGTTGCTGATCTGGTTGTGGCCTTAGCTCCTTAACTCTTAACTTCCTGGTTATTCAAAATATTTGTTGAACTCGGGCTTCAATATATTCAGTGACCAGCTTCCATGGCTGTCTGGGAAAGAGAAGTTAAAACCACCAGTGAACCTTTGAGAGAAGAAATACCTCTGAGTTCTAAATAGGAGATCTGTTCTTTTAAAACTGTGCCTCCCAGTAAGTGAGAACAACCTCTTCAGGTGCCCTCAGAATCTTATATGCTTCAATAAGATCATCTCATTCTTCTGAACACCAATGTTTATAGACATGCTCAATCTTTCCCTCATAAGGCAGCATCCCAGAAATTAGCCAAATGAATTATCTTTGTGCTGCTTTGACTTTGAGTATAGTCTTTCTTAAATCAGTAGACCAAGATTGTTTAAGGTACTCTCGGTGTGGTCTCATTCATTCCGCAGACAGTAGTATTCAACATACTGCTCTTGAGTGAAGAGCTTTCTGATATCAGTTCCACAATTACCTATTACCTGAATATCACGCTTGTTCCTTGGTAAGTAGAGTTCAAAGCAGAATTTGTACGGTAGTCTGAGCCATGCATTACCCAGTTGATCACAATTATTGATGACTTGTAGTCCACTGTTTCTAGCTATGTAGTTCAACCATATGTTCTCCTTGTTGATCTGCCATCCTGTATTGTTTGCACATGCTTAGCTTTGAATCTGAGTGTCTCATGTGATTTCGAAATCTGTGCTTTTTAACATCCTACACCGGATGCCCCAGGACTAAAACTTATTCCATCTGTCATACTGTTGGTGGATTAAGGGTAACCTAAAGCTCCATGAAAAATTCCATGACCAAGCATTCAAATCTGACTGACATGCGATCTGATCATTTAATAACGAAACTTTGGGTCTTAAAGGACTCATTGCATACAGGGCAATCTACAGTGCAAAATACTTCTGGTGTTTTGTAAAACAACTGACTGGCCATTTCTTGGGATAGACCTGCATGGAAAGTAAAATTAGTTTGAGAATAAACCTCATGGTCAACCTAGTTCCATTTGTTTACTGATTGATTAACTGGTTTCCCCTCCACTGACCCTTTTTCAATGGTTAGAACCACAAAATCTAATTCTTAATTGAACAGAGCCTGAGATCAGCCAGTGTTTAATTGTTCTGTATTTGTGCTACTTTACAAACTGGCCATTTGATGGTCTGATCCATTTGTTTGACTGTTCATGTGAAGATGAAGAGGGGTTGGTCACATGGATTTGAGGTCAGAAGTGTCATGTTCATGATAATGGTTTAGGAAAAAAATGTTCATCAGGGATTGATTAATTTTGTGGATTAGTTGATTTAAAACAGTGAACAGGAGCTCAATAGGTCTGCCTGCTTCTGTGGAGTGAGAAAGAGTTCATGTTTCGAATTAACGTTTCAAATCCAATTAGACTGTGCTTCTGGTCAGATCTAACATACTTTGTTAGGGGCAGCATGGTGGCTCAGTGGTTAGCACTGCTACCTCACAGTGCCAGGGACCCGGGTTTGATTCCAACCTCAGGTGGCTGTCTGTGTAGAATTTGCACATTCTCCCCGTGTCTGTGTGGTTTTCCTCCCACAGTCCAAAAATGTGCAGGTTAGGTGAATTGGCCATGCTAAATTGCCCATAGTGTTAGGTGCATTATCAGGGGTAAATACAGGGTAGGGGAATGGGTCTGTGTGGGTTACTCTTTGGAGGATCGGTGTGGACTTGTTGGGCCAAAGGGCCTGTTCCCATACTGTAGACAATCTAATCTAATCATGAAACAAATAGCAGGTCAACTGATTTCTCTGGATGTTGTTTGCAAACCAATAGACTAAAAGACAGGCAGAGTTACAATATTACATATGCTCAGCACATGGAGTCCTGAAAGATTGTTATTTTAAGATTACGGTTTTGCTGTAAACTGTACTTAGAATTGATCCCAGCAACTGAGTAGCTTTGGTGAAGGAGAAAAGAAATTCAGAACATGTGCTCCTTTCTGATGTGCTAGTTTTCTTTGCGTTCCCAGGTTTTTAATTTCAAATTTCTAGCATTCACAGTTCTTAACAAAAAAAGTCTTTAGAGATAATGTAACGGAATCAGGGTTAGAAGCTAGAATGCAGGATGTCATCAAGAATAGAAGCTATTCAAAATAAAGAGCAAAATATTGCGAATGTTAGAAACCTGAAACAAAGGCAGGAAGTGCTGGAGAAGCTCAATAGGTCTGCCTGCTTCTGTGGAGTGAGAAAGAGTTCATGTTTCAAATCCAATTAGACTCTGCTTCAGGTCAGGTCTAACATACTTTGCATAACAAATGTGATCAAGGATAGTCAGCATGGTTTTGTGAAGGGCAGGTCGTGCCTCACTAACCTTATTGAATTCTTTGAGAAGGTGACTAAGGAGGTGGACGAGGGGAAAGCGGTAGATGTGGTGTATATGGATTTTAGTAAGGCGTTTGATAAGGTTCCCCATGGTAGACTACTGCAAAAAATACGGAGGTATGGCATTGAGGGTGAGTTGGAGGTCTGGATTAGGAGTTGGCTGGCTGGAAGAAGACAGAGGGTAGTAGTTGATGGCAAAGGTTCATCTTGGAGGGCCGTCACTAGCGGTGTTCCGCAAGGATCTGTTTTGGGACCATTGCTGTTTGTCATTTTTATAAATGACCTGGAAGAGGGGTTAGAAGGTTGGGTGAGAAAGTTTGCGGATGATACGAAAGT
>NC_057732.1:28822198-28897130 GCF_004010195.1 Chiloscyllium plagiosum
CGTATGGAGTCAGCTATTATGAGGGGGCATAGCTTTAAATTAAGGGGGGGGGGGTAGGTATAGGACAGATGGTACGGGTATGTTCTTTACTCAGCGAGTCGTGAGTTCATGGACTGCCCTGCCAGTAGCAGTGGTGGACTCTCCCTCATTATGGGCATTTAAGCAGGCATTGGATAGGCATATGGAGGATAGTGGGCTAGTGTAGGCTAGGTGGGCTTGGATCGGCGCAACATCGAGGGCCGAAGGGCCTGTACTGCGCTGTATTCTTCTATGTTCTATGTATATAAGATTGTGAATTAAAGCATGGGTCAAGCCCCATCTGGAGTCATATATGTACTTCTGAATGTCAATTCAAAGGAAGTTACAATTTCTGTTGAGAAGTAGACAGATAAGCAGCAAAATGTATCAGAAATGGGATTTCTCTTTCTCTGAACATCCCTGATATTATTATAAAGGGGGCTAGGCTTGTTGTTTCTAATTATTTTATATTATTTTGGTTTCAGATTTTATTAATGCAGCAAATGCATAGGTTTTAGGGAATGGCTCATATCTGTTTATATTATTACTTGCAAAGCAAAATAGTTTAGTCAATTTCTCAGACAAAGTATGACACCAATGTTGGCACCAAAGGAAGCATTAAAGCTGTTGGCTTTAAGGGCTGTCTCAATGTTGAATATTGGTGTCATAATAGACTTCTTCTAGCATGAAGACCTTGGGATAACCAGTCAACTTTATTTTGTTTACTTTGTCCAGTTGATTTGATGTCACAGAAGTGGAAAGTTCCCAAAAACAATGTCATAGCAAAGCTAATTTGTTCTTAGGTCATGGTGGGCTACCATAAAGAGAGTATACATTAATGATTTTTTGGTACCTGGTTGAAAAGCAAGAAAGTTCCATTAAAAATTCATTTTAATGCTGTATGCTAATAGTCTTTCCTGGTTCCCAAGTTTGCTTTATACCCTTGAATTAAAGAAAGCTTGTCTTTCCTTTCACAGCTGTTGCACAAAATATTGTAAATGTTGACGAACAAAAACTTGCTTTTATCCTGCATTTGTAACTTCATGGGTTCTCACAAAGCTCCTCGCAATTGATGAATGAGCTTTGAAATGGATTCTATAAGCAATCTTGCTGCTTATGTGTATAAACTTTTCTTTCATTTGTGGCACTTTGAGTTACCTCAACCCTCGCATGAAGATAGATGCTGATAAAGGTATTAGTGATGAAGGATTTGAACTAATTTAATCAAATCTGCGAAAATGATTTCAGGAGGTTTAAAGTGAAATCCAAGAGTGGAGGAGGGATTTGGAAAGGTAGTATATTTATGCAATGAAAAGTTGCACACCCTGCCTAATATGTGCAATAATTCACAGAAATGCTCAAAGTCAGCAGTTCCAGATTGGGACACTCAAGTGTTCTATGAACATGTAACAACAAAACCAAGATTAACAGTAACAATGCCAAAGAAATGTGGTTAAATGCTGCCTGAGCTTAAGAGATCAATGGTTTCACTTTTGATGATTATCATGATGATTATCTTTGTTTTTCTCCCTGACAACAGGAGGATGATTCTGAATGCGGCAGTGGCTCTCGTCTGAGCCCATCCTTATGGTCAATGATAGGGATTCAGCTGGTTCTCCTCTGGCTGCTAAGTAGTGCCAGACATTATCCATCATGACTGCAGAGAACGGACAGCCATCTCCGCTTTCTAGACCCACCACACTGTAGCCCTGGATTAAACTAGGGAATCTTTGTCCCCAAGCAGTAGAAGACTGACCATTTCCATATCCTGGTGTATCACTGTGTCAAAGATTCATTGTTGACTCTCCATATGAAGAATGGTCAAGGTGCTCCATTGACAAGTTTTTTTAAAAGAAAATGTTAAGTCATACAATGGTAGCAAATTGGATTGTCAATCCTGAAACGTGCCAGGCAACTATGGGAATGCTAATACATTTATACAAAGAAACAATTCATAAAAAGATCTAGATTTATTTATCATTAGGTTCATATTTTGTTTAGCTTACTTTGATCAAGATAAAAGGGTATTCTTTATTTATGGCTTACATTGACTGACTGTAGCTAATTTTAAAACAACTTACATGGGCTAGCGACATACAGGCACAATCAGCTATCCTATTGGTATAAAGCCAGAAAGCTTAGACATGACCATGTTGGGTACCAACCAGTAATTGCAATCTTTTTAAGGTTTTGATACACCAAAGTACACTGATTATTCTGTGGCTGTGTAATTATATTATTGTTAGCTATTCTGTTACCAAAGGATGCCTGTAACCCTCTCCTTCTCTCTCATTAAGCCATAACTCTATGCCTGATGCCCTTCATGTTTGCTGAAGCAAATGCATAATGATTGTTGTATCCCACACAAGGAATAGTGCTAAGGCTTGTGAATGAAAAAGCTGTTGTTGTGGCGATTGAATTTTGGACACTGATGCTTTTTTTGCATGAAGATTCTGCTACTATTTTCTCATTCAATTTTACTGTAGGAGTGTAGTTAATGTGCAAGAGCAACTGAGTGAACCAAATGTTGTTGATGTGAAATTTAGATAATATGATGTAATATAACTGTTTCACTTATAACAACTAAATGTTGTCAAACATACCTCTTTCAAAGTGCAGTGAGCAGGCTGAAAAGATGGGAATTTTACACAAAGGCAATTTCAAAATTTGGATTTTGTTTTCAACATTTGGGATTGAGTCAAGGGCTCTCATTAAAACTGTACCCCAATATAGCTGTGTAATTTCTGTAATACAAGAAAAACAAAACTTATATGAGGTCGTTGGTTGAATTACAAGAAAATTCCCAAAGGCAGCAAAACAATTTGAAGTAAAGCTGAAATTTGGTAGACAGTTGATTCTATAAGAAACTTCTATATTGGGACAATTGATTGTCGGGAATTAAATTTTACATCACGGCAAAATAGGAATTTTATATATTAAAAATTGTGATGTGGTCTAAGGAACCCGAAACATTATATGCCAACAAAATACAAAAAGTGTGCATTTTAGTTGAACAGTGTTTTGAGGTCATACAATCAACAATGTTCACTTCATTTATATTTCAGCCTGTCTTAGTGCACAATGTTTATTGATTGTGCATTAATCTTTTTGTTTAATTTTTGAGAATCATCCTCTGGTCTTGGTCGTAAATGGATGTAACTCTAAAGTATTTAAATTGGAGTGCATGCTTTGTCAACATTAGCCATCTGGGGCTAAACAGAGGGACATTTTCCTCAAAAAAAACAGTAAAATTACTAAAGAAGTTAAGCTGCATCAGTGAAAGGAATGAAGATGGCAGTGGATCATTAAATACTTTGGTTATCTCTGCCATCTACTTTTATTCAAAAAGAGAAATACACTAAGACTTTTGCATGATCAGTTCAGTATTTTGAAAAATATAAGTAATCCGATGTTAAAGTATGTGGAAACAGTATTGAAAATGTTTTGGACAAGTTGAGGAGGGTTTTGTTGTATGACCGACTGATATCTTTTTGAGTAAGGATTTCCGTTGAGAATCTGTCGATTGTGGTACCAAATTCAATGGATTCTGCAGCTTTTGTATCAGTGAGCCTTTTGCTGGCAGAAGTTTAGTTGTTAGTTTTCATTGATTCAGTATCAGATTAACAGGCAGTTTTCTCCACTTTAGGGCAAGGGCCAGGAATCTTGTCCGTTGCACTATTGAATATGGACTGCCCTGTGCTGTGACCTGGAGACTTGCTATGACATCTGATTTGTGGGTTTGCCAAAATGATACTGTAGCATGTGACCAATGCATTGTCTCACAGTCATGTTGTCCTTGTGAGGAGTGAGTCCACATTCAAGAACCTTTCAGAAATTGAAACACATGGAGAATTCTTCCCCGTAAATAAAACAATGCAAGTTCATCAGTGGACTATAGATGCTCTTCTACTTGTAACTTCACCTAGTCATCTCAAAGGGCAAACTTTTTGAACATTAATGAGCTATTTCATATCTGACCAGGCAGTATTATCCTCAGTCCACTTATCTATTGACTGCTTTTGCTGAAAATGTAACACTGATGCAGAACCCACCAGCAAACTGCCAGCATGTCAAGTAGCAGCAAGGACAAACAACAACTAAAAAGGTCCCCACTTTATTATTTGTTTCTCCTCTTTTCTCTTTACTACATATATGATTTCCCGATAGATAGTTCAGGCAGTTCCCTCTCTCTGAGGATACTGCTTTGTAACAATTATCAACAAGTGAGCATTCTGGGTTAATTTCTCCTCCCATTTGTTTTCTGCCATGGTGAAGTTGATGCTCTCCTTTAAGTGTGTATTCCTCAATGCAAATACTCCTTCTGAAATAATTAAAACTATTGTAAGACCAGAGGTAGCTTACTCCAATTTAAGTGCTGTCCTTGCATAGTTGATTGCTGTGTAAACCGGCCAACTTGCTGTCAACCTGGATTTGCCAATGAACTATAAAGAGAGAGAGCATGTGGGAGAAGCTATGGTGTAGCATTAACTTTATAACATCTAGCTATGAACATTTATGAATAATATTTTACGTAGAAAAGGAGCTTGCATCCTGTTTGTTAATTTTAGTGTCACAATTCAGAGATGATGTCATAAATATATTAAGATTTCAAAATTAATGCATTTTTCTCTTTTTATTCCATATTACCATATTAAGTTTGCTTTGTATGCAAATATGAAGAAACTCTACTCAATATTTTACAACCTGTGGAGAAATATTCAAATTTATGTGTCTCGTTTTCTGTTCAGTAACTTGCATTGTGTTACTGTAAATCAGGTATATTATACTGTGCTGAACACTGAGCCAGATTGGTTTAAGATTCTGGGAAACCACTGCTGCTCATAAGTTTGACGAATTGAACTGAGTACATTTTTGCAAAAAGTATTTTGCCACCATGCAATCGGACCATCCTCAGTTCATTAATTCTGATCCGTATGTTTATTGCCAAATGGAAATTCACAACAGATAAAGGAAATGGTTAGTATAGTCATTGCCAACGTAAACGTGCATGCATTTTCTTAAGGAATTGACTACTTTGGGATTCGCATTTACTTATCACTTTCAGGAAACCTAATTGGTATACACTGCTAAATTTCAAAAAAACAGTGTAAAATATAAAGCAAAGCTGCTTCCAGCCCTCCCTAATGTACAATTTGTCAGTTGTACAGAATTCTGTTATGAGATTTGGCCTGATTGTATTTATTATAAGGAACTATTAGATTGTAGATGCCTTTGCAGAAAGTTATGAGTGGTTTGGTTTTTGTTTTTATCACTTGTTTTGAAATGGGTTTGGAGAAATAGATTGATAGATGTACTTCCTCAGTTTTTTTATGATGGCTGTAATCCCAAGAGTAAATTGAATCTAGCCAAAAGCCTGATGTTAAGAATCTGAATCAATATGTGCTAAGAATATTGCTTCACAACCATTGTAATAGTTATCTTGATACTTGTAATCCTCTAACTCCAATCAGAATGAATGTACAGATCATTTCAGGTATTGAATAGTCAACCTGTAAAGACAAAAGGGTCACTCAATACAGATGTGAAGCACTTGAATGAGTTGGGTGCAATAATTCTGATCAGTTGTGAATGATCCAAATTCAGTAAAATAATTATTTTCTTATTCACAGAATAGTACTGAGAATATACATTCTTCTTCATGTGAGTTTTTGTTTTCCTTTCCATTATCAAGATAATAGGTGTTTTCCTGATGTCTTTATTCTGCTTTCCTGTCAGTAGAAACATATTACCATCTGTCACATTTTTAGTGATGGAAACAGCTAATGAGTGGTAACTTACCAGCATAAAAAATATTCTTTGGCATTGGGGCTACATGTGAGTCCCATGCCTGAAGTCCCATATAGTGTGTGTAGCTTATCTAGGGATTCTTAAACAACCAGGGATGGTAGGTGGGTTGTGCAGGCAGGAGAGCCAGAGTGTCTCAAGTTGTGGGTGGTAGCCAGCCTCACTAGGAGAAGTGAATGCTGTCACTGTAGGTAGAATACTGCAAATGAACCCCATAGAAATTTCAAAAAATTTTTCCAATCTCTTTGGCTACAGTTGTCAAGCCAGCCCCAAGCAGCAGGATTTGTAAACATCTGGAGCTCTTGGCTCTGGTGTGGAAGAAGTTAGGAAATTAAAAGAGATTTTACTGGCCTCCTGGGTTGGCATTTCCAACTGTCTCTTGGGCTTCAGTCTCAGTGAAACTAGGAGGGGCAAGATGAGCCAGGGGCAGGAGCAGGTAGCGGTGTTACCAATCTTCCCTGTCTGGGCATTTTAATTCCCATTAATTTGCTCTTTGTTATTCTTGCAATTGTTAGCGCTGCCTTCTGCATGGTCAGTTAGAGATGTGAAATTTCAAACATCCTCTGCTATTCTCCTTCTTCCAAGCCAAATCCATGTGTCTAATATGATTCCACCCACTATGTCCACATACACTGTCATTAAGGTGAAACAAAACTCTGTAAATAACTGAGCAGTGTACACCATTCCCCTTCTTCCTCCAAGTGCCAGTGACCTTTCCAATGTTACAACTTTTCAATGCAACAGTCTATTCTTTTCAAACTGTAGAAGCTTGAAGATGTGCTGTTAAGGTACCTGCACACAACTGAACCTTAAATTAACTTGTAATTGATGCAATGTTAAAATAACATATGGCAGCCTCTTTGAGGTAGGAGAAAGAGAGGACTGCAGATGCTGGAGATTATAGTTGAGAGTGTGATGCTGGAAAAGCATAGCAGGTCAGACAGCATTGAGGAGCAGGAGAATCAACGTTTCAGACATAAGCTGAATAAGGAATGAAGGGCTTTTGCCCAAAATGTTGATTCTCTTACTCCTCCGATGCTGCCTAACCTGCTGTGCTTTTCCAGCACTACACTCCAGTCCTGCATCTGATGGCAAACAATTAATATAAAATAAAAGTCTTGGTGCTCCTCAGGAACTGTCTAGTTTAATATGAAAATAAACCAGTTTATTTGTATATAGACATGTCTCTGAGCAGAATAAAGAAGAAGTTATTTCTTGTTAGGTGTTATCTATTTTAAGAATTCCATCATGATGCTTAATCTTTGTTCTTTTAATTCATTCAGCTAACCATAAATGTTTCATTTTTAAGCTTACACATAAAGTCATAGCTTCATACAGCATGAAAACAGACTTTCAGTCCAAATGGTTCATGCCAAACATAATCCCAAACTAAACTCATCCCAACTGCCTGCTCCTGGCAAATGGGCATGCATCTCCCACATCCTCAGGACGTTTATTCCATGATCGACATCCTGATTTAAAGAAATTTGGAATGGGACATTTTTCAGTATATTCTATATATATATATATCTCAGTATGTGAAGATATTGCACTACTTTATTTGGATAGGAGATCAATTATTTTTCCAAGTAAAGTCAGAACATTTTCCTGAACACTTGTCTTCATATATTGCAGATTGATAAATCTTATAAAATCTATTACCATTTAGCTTCAATATATCTAAAATATACTGAAGTGTTGGATTTTTTTTCACAAGTGGATAATGAAGCAGCCAATTATAATCCACCACTAACATTTTATTCTGTTCACTGTAATGGATTAGGAATTTCAGAGTTTGAAAATACACATTGATTTTGATTTTTAGATCATACTGTTTAGATTATGTCCGGCTAAAGGTAAAAAAGTTTGGTTTTCCTGGTAATAATTTTCTATTTAGCTTCTAATATTTTTGTTTTGTCTTTCCTTTTGAATCCACATTTGTCAGTGTCCTTAAATGGTGATATGTTCAATTGTACTGAATATTTCCTCTTATCTGTCAAATTTCATTAGATAGATGACACCAGAAATAACAAGAATTTATATTACTATTGATTTTCCTGCAATGAAAAGGTTCCCCTTAGAGTGCCACGCTCCTCATATTTATAGCAACTTATCGTAGGATCACACTCACTCACTGTTGAAATGCTGTTCACACTGGAAATACCATGTGCTGCTTTTACTTTTAAATTGACTTTGGCTTAAAGTTTATTTTCTGAATCAAATTTAATTGCAGTTGCCACCAAATGTTTCCTACAGCTCCCTAGTAGTTTTTAGGTACTCCTTCCATTTTGCTAAAAATAATGAAAGGATTAATGCTCCTCCAGGTTTTTCGTGCAAAGCTTAGTAAATAATGCTTTGAGATAGTGTTCCTCCAATTGCCAATTTAATTTTCACATTTACTTCAATCACATAGGCTGACTACCTTGTCAAAGAATTAAATTGACTCTCACACATATGAGAAGGCTCTTCAAATTGATTTATTTCAATGGCTAATCAACATTTTCGTAAATAAATATTTCTTGTCACCTGAAATTTCAGAGCTGTGAATCTTGACCTACTGCTCATAGCATGTCTGTGAACTTAAAGGAAAAAGCCAATAGGAGAAACCAGATAGTTGATCAAGGCCAGATAATTCAATTATAGCTGAGCAACATGATCCTCAAAAGTTCCCAACAGCTGGAGGTGAGTATTCACCTGGGAAGACAATTTAAATAAAAATCTGAGATCAAGTTAAGCCGGGGAGGGAGAAGTAAGGTAATCGGAATGAGTTGCAGGAGACCACACTGTTAATGCGAAACATTACCAAAATCCCACTTACCTTTGCTATGCTCGGATAACCACTAGGTCTCTTTTGAACACTTGCAGTGAATCAATACTTATCGCATGATTAGTAATCTGTTTCAAACTTTGATTCCCAAGCATTGCAACATTCTGTGCTCTGATAAATATTGATTTGGAGGTGCTGGTGTTGGACTGGGGTGGACAGAGTTAAAAATCACACAGTACTAGGTTATCGTCCAACAGATTTATTTGGAAGTAATATCATTTGGAGCAATGCTCCTTCATCGGGTAGCTGTGGAGCAGGTTCATAAAACACAGAATTTATAGCAAAAGATTAACATACATGTCCTGGTTTTCCTTAATTGTAAAATGCATGAAATCTATCCATGTAGATGCAGCCTCATCCCTTCATTATTTTGAATATCTCAATCAAATCTCTGTGAAGTACTTGTCTTTTTTTTAAGAATAAGAAGTGCTAAGTATGGGCTTATAAACTATATTTTAAGCTAGTGGCTCTTCACTGAACTTTTATCAGCAATTCCATATCACCACCAAACAAGGAGTCTAAAACTTAACACAGTATTCTAAGTGAGGCCAAACCAAGATCTTGTATGAGGATGTTTAATGCTTTTAGTTTTTACTGAATTAACCTATAATCCCACAAATTGTTATCCTCTCGGGCAGTCTGTTGTGCAGCACCTTTAAAAGTTTTTTTTTGAAAACCAAACATACAATTTCAATGTCCAGCAGCCTACAGCCTTGCTCAAGAAATTCAACCAGGATAATGAGATATGACTTCATTTGCCGGAGTTAAAATTGAGAATATCTACTAACCCTTGTTCTGTTCATGTGATCATGCAGCATCTTGCTAATTTTTCATTCCAAAAATGAACCTATAATGTTGTAAGTTGTTGCTTTTTAAAAATATTGGCACAACATGAGCAGGCCTTGATTCCATGGGCACAAAAAACACAAATCTTGTGATGTAATATTGCATTCATAAGTGACACATTTAACACCATATAAAGTATTGTAAAGATTTCCATTCTCTGTCCTAATAACTATGTAAGATACTAGAACTTCTCCTCTGCATTTTCTTTTTGTTCAAAGTTGAAAAATCTAATTTAAGAAGTCATTCTACTTTGCCTTTAGAATTGGGAATCAACCTGGTTGGCAAAGTCTACATTAACTCAAGGATTGGATGATCCTGTTATACTTTGTCAAACAAATTGCATTGTACTCTCAAGCAAAGCCTGAACTTATCAATGTACAACTAGAGCATGAATTCTGGAGATTTGAATTGACAATAAACCTAAATATTTTTGTTTCCTAACTCACAATGTGTGAATTAATATTTATAAAGCCTAAAAAAAGTGTTCATTTCACTAAGTACAAAAAGAGAACTGTGAATAGGAAATTAAATCAACAGTGATTATTTTACTGATTATTCATTCAAAAGGTGAGATTTACGACTCTTTGGAGAGGGGCAGGGCGAGAAAAAACAAAATTGTTGTGTTCACAACAATACTAGGTAGTGGACAGTTTGATTTCAATATTTTCAATGAAGCAGCTTTAGTTATGATTGAGCTGTGAATGTTCAAAGTCTCCGTTATGCATTGAATTTGATGCTGGTTTCTTTTTAAAGCTTAAGCTGGTAGATAAATTGGTGAAGAGCATTGCTGCCATTTGTGTGTGTTTGTATGAGGTTTATATAGCTTTTTTCAAAATCATCTAGCCCTGTAGCCTTACTGGGTTGCAAGTTGCAAAGCTGTTTTACAATGTGAATGAGGGGAATTGTGCTGTTGTTGACCATAGTACAAGTGTCCAGATCCTGCTTTAATGGATTGTTTTCTTTATGGTCGCAGATGGTTCAATGTGTGTTCTTGCAGAAGGTTCTCACTGCTCTTTGCAGACTGAGACCCTCTCCCTTTCTCTTGTGCTTTCTGAACGTTTTGTGGAACTTGACAAGCCTGAAAGAAATTTTGTATAAATTTGTACAATACTGTTAAAAAAAAGTTTATAATCTTAGAAATGTTGTGTTATTTTATTCTTGTGCAAATATATTCAGAATAAAAGATTTATCAGTTAAATCATTAAACTGTTTCACCATGCTGAGTTTGTGAAGCTTTGTTATTGTATGAATGAAATGCTTTGACAAGTAGAGCCACTTTGAGTTTGAATGGAATTGATCTGTTTCTAGTTATTGAAGTTAAAATTAGATGTACAAAAATATGACATTCAGTACAGAAGTTTTGTGTTAATAAAGCAACCCATCTTATACACAGCTAATGAACTCATCTTGAAGTTCAGCCATGGAGACTGGGAAAATACATTCACTTTTAATATAGTGCTATGCAATTATTAATTTTACATCATGGTGAACCATCAACATAAGCAAATGTCACCTTGGTTTAATATCTTTAATATCTTAACTGAAGTACAGCAATTTTATGTAGGATTGTACTGAAATGTCAGCCTCAGGTTCAGGAGTACAGCTATTTATTTTAATATACATTCACGGAATGTGAACTTCACTGGCTGGGTCAGGATATATTGACATACATAATTACCCTTGAGAAGGTGGTGATGAATGCCATTTTTGAACTACCGCAGACCAGATATGCCTACAATGTTGTTAATGAAAGGATTCCCGGATATTGACCGAGGAACAATGAAGTAATGGTGATATATTTCCAACTCAGGATAATATGTGTCTTGGGTAGTAACTTGCAGGTGGAGGTGATCCCATGTACTTGCTGCCCTTGTCCTTCTAGATTGTAGTGGCCATGCATTTGGAAAGTGCTGAGTAAGGAGCTTTGGCTAGTTTCTGCAGTGTACCTTCCAGATAGTACACACTGTTGATATTGAGTGTCATTAGTAGAGGGTGACGGCTTTGTTCTGGATGGTGTCGAGCTTGTTGATTGCACCCATCCAAGCAAGTGGGAAATATTCCATCACACTCCTGACTTCTGCCTTATACATGATTGGCAGGCTTTGTGGAGTCAGGAGGTGAGTTACTCACTGCAGGATTCCTAATCTCGTGTAGCCATTGTAGAGCAATTTCTGGTCAACAGTAACCACCGGGTTATCCACAAATCTTTACCTCAAAGATCGAGGTACTAAACTAATTTAAGAGTCCAGTCTTAATATATAGTTCACCGTCCATTTAATAAAGCAGATCTGGTAACTGGTGTGGAGAAATAATAAAAGGATTGACTCATTGAGAATCTAGCATAGCTAAATGGAATTTCTGTGACTGACAATTTTGAAGGGGCCACACTGGGTGGGGCAAGGGAGACAGCAATATCCAACTAAATTCAAGATTGAGATAAATTAAGTACAGGCCCATGAAATAAATATGGCCCCTTACTCCCTATTAGAATGAGAGAACTCAGTTTTCTCTCCACTAGTTCACCAAGTATCAATACTGCTTTTGAGAAACGAATGGATGACAATTTTATAAAGACCACAAATATTTCAAATATATCATTAGGCTAACAGAAGAATCACTTAGAGATAAATAGAACAGTTCCTCAACTGCTCGGATGAGATTTCCACTCAGTTGGGTGCTAAATAGAAAAACGATTATCTGACTGTCTCAGTCAGATTGGAATTGCATTAATATGTATTTTACAGAATCTGAGATCAGAACTTAGGAAAATGATTATTGATATTGAATAACAGTGAAATCTGAAGTATTTTCAAATATTATGAACAGCAGGATTGTAAACAGTTATAAAATCCCTACATTGTGTAAGCAAGCCATTTGGCCCATCGAGTCTGCACCAACTCTCTGAAGACCCTCACACCCAGACTCAGTCCCCTACCCTGCATTTCCCATGGCTAATCCACCTAACCTAAATATCCCTGGACATTATGGGTAATTTAGCACGGCCAATCCACATAAGCTGCAGATCTTTGGACTGTGGGAGGAAGCCAGAGCACTACACGGGGTGAATGTGCAAACTTCACCGTCACCTAAGACTGGCTTCGAACTTGGGCCCTTGACACTGTGAGGCAGCAGTGCTAACCACTGTGCAGCCCCTAGTGGTTCATTAAGCATCCACTGAAATTGTGATATTTGGAGAGAATGGGATGGTGCACTGGATTTTCAGAGAATTGGCAATTTCTGCTCCACGAAAGAACTCCATACTTCAGACAGGAAAATCTGATCAGGAGTCCTCTAGGAATAAGGAGCCTTACCTCCATTCTGACATAGTTCAAAACCGTCAAGAAAGGTAAATCATGCCTCCTTTACAGAGCAGTCAGCTGCCGTTTTCTGAACTATCAAGGTCAAGAATCAGAGACAGCCACTCTAAAGGTTTCTGGGGGGTTGGCAGGGGGAGAGTTCAAATCCAGCAGTGGGGAGGTGAATATGTTGTTACGGGTGAAAGGCAGAATGCTGAATTTGCTTGCCAGAATTACAATTTCTAACCAGAGCTACCATAAATCTCAGTCTCACCTAGTTCTTAATAAAAACAACCAGTTAATCACTCCCAGTGCCACGCAGTTTCTGAACTTTAAAGAGTACACAAAGAATCTCTGCATAATCCAAGCAATTTTGTTTGAAAGTTTTTGGGAACCAGGCATGGCCTTTCTCATGCCTCAGGTCATTTTGAATGCTGTTTTATGCCAATTATTCCTTGTTTCCCAACAATGCATCAATTTCCCAATATCAGACTAACTGGACCCATTTGATGTTAAGAACAGAACATGCATACTATTTGTAACTTCCATTTATATCTGCAGGTTAAAATATACATCGTATTACATCATAAAATGTAGGAGAATATATACTCTGAAAATGTGTAACATTATAGTAACTTGATCTTGTACTGATTTTTGAGATATTGTGCAATCCACTTTTTAAGAAGCCTTTTCTTATCAGTGTTATTTTAGCTGAAGCATTTATATCTTTAACATTAGTGAGTAGGCAGGGGCTAAGTGATTACAAATGATATCCAATCAAAAAAATAGGGCAAACTGACCAGGCTAAATGTTGATTTCCAATTACAACTTGTCTTATAAAATATAACTTGTATATTTCACGAAATATTGTGTACAGTCATGGTGAATGACACAAACCACACGTCAAGATTTGGATCTTCCACTGAACTTACTGATGGTTGCAATACTTGTTTCAGAGTTAAGTATTTGAAGATGTTACCAGCTTGCTATAATTAGTTTCAAACATTTGTCCTTGCGGCACAATTACAATTTATAAATTTTAGGTTTGCCTGAAAGTGCCTTTTTGAATATTTTGATGGGTATGCAGGGAATCACCCCTTCTATAGATCTTTTAGCTAAGTAACTTTGGTGAAGTCACATTCTGTTACCTTGTCTACATTGTCTACGAATTGCTCAATTCATCTGGCTATTTGCAGTATGACGAGCTCAAACTTGTACAACCTGGAATTGATTTGAACTGTAATTTGACCTTCTTAAGTCTGAAAAATTCTGACAAGAATATGGAGGAGTTGATTCTTCTTAATCCTTTATTGTCCAAAACGTGAAAAGATTTGACTGTCTGTTGTTGTTTGACAACTATCTACTGATGCATAGAATGAAGATTAATTCTTTCTTTAAAGAACCTAAATTTTGACCAAATGTGAATGAATCTATGTTCAGATGTATCCCTTCCATCTTTCATGTAAGTGATGTATCAAAATTGCTATACAAGTGCAAACTCACACTGTAGTCAGAGCTGTCTCAGCAATGACTGTACCTGCAGGATTAACCGAGCTGGTGAAACAGTTCAAATAAAACGTGACTCATACACAAATGCCAAGATTCCAAACAAAGGGTTAAGCTTAATTGTAACTTTCCTTGTAGCTGATGAGAAAATAATTTTCACGCTACCAGTGGCCTGCGTACTGTAACTGCACTGATGGTTTGGAATTGAACTGAGGGAAGATTTCTGAACTTAAATTATCCAATAAAAATTGCTTCATGTGCCCCAGGGTGAAATAACCCACTAACATTCATTATCTCAGTTTGCACACAAATAGTGGTCCCTTGAGGATGACTGACCTTATGGAACCACAATGAAGGGAAGAGTCAAAATTTTTATGAGCAGGAGGGAACATGTGGCAGAAGAAAGTTTGCGTGTGAAATAAACAGTTTACATCTGAGACAGCTGCATATGAGAGCATGATGTAACTTGAATGATTTTTGTAAGAACTGAAAACCATTTTCAAGCAATAGAGGCACCAATTCCTTTCTCGTGTTACATTAACTTTTAAACTGCGTTTGTATTTGTTTTGGATTCTACTTATTAATGACTAAGTGATTTGCCATCTGCTGGTTGGGAAGTGTAGGACAGGTTAATTTCAAGGCAGTCAGACCAAATATCAATTGTTTTCAAAAATTAGAATTTCTTTGTCAATTGAAGAGCAGTTCGTACATAATTGATTTTTTAAAAATATCCAGCTTACCTTGCAACTTCAATTCCATTCTTTTATTCTCTGAAATTCCAAACTTCCAATAACTTGCAAATTATTCATACTGGTCTGAACTGTCTTGTGTACATCACAATGGAGTTCCAGTATACCTGTTCATTCCTTTCCAAGTATAACTGTTTTACCTCCAGTATTTTCCCTTGCCTTTCAAGTTCCATTGGCTTCTGAATTCCAAGAAAATTGACTCCAATTTCTCCTCTCATGCAACCACAATCTTCCAAAACTCAACAACATCCCATTTATCCAGTCATAAACAGTCCACTCATGTAATAGTCATTGTTTCCCAGTCACTCTGCTTCACCAACAGTGTCCACTCCTTCAGCCACTATCACTATTTGAAATTCACTTTCTGAATTCCTGTCATTTTGTCAGCGCACTGCCTGCTTTCACAGGATTTTCTTTGACTTACTGACCATTCCCACAACTTTTCTTTTCTCCCCTTTTATTGAATGGCCAATAGTTTTTTTTTAGATTACTTACAGTGTGGAAACAGGCCCTTTGGCCCAACAAGTCCACACCGACCCGCCAAAGCACAACCCACCCAAACCCATTCCCCTACATTTACCCCTTCACCTAACACTACGGGCAATTTAGCGTGGCCAATTCGCCTAACCTGCACATTTTTGGACTGTGGGTGGACACCGGAGCACCCGGAGGAAACCCACGCAGACACGGGGAGAATGTGCAAACTCCACACAGACAGTCACCTGAGGCTGGAATTGAACCCAGGACTCGAGCGCTGTGAGGCAGCAGTGCTAACCACTGTGCCACCGTGCCGTCCACATTTTTGTCCACATTGTCATGAACAATGAAATATCTGTAATGGAGGAGAATTAAACAGTGCATCTTTTCAAATGCTCAGAGGTTGACATCTGATCAGAATAATGAAGGAAGCCAAAAGGTAGCTTGGCAAAACTTTTTAAGGAAGGCTGCTGTTCAATTAGCTTCAAAAAGAATGTGACATGGAAGTGAATACAAGCTTTTTTAAAAAGTAATTGATGGGCTATGGGTGTTGCTGGCTGGACCTGCATTTCTTACTCATCTTTCATTGCCCTTCAACTAATTGGCTTGCTTGACTATTTCAGAGTGCAGATGAGTGTGAACTACATTGTTATGGTTCTAGAGTCACATGTAGGCCAGACCAACTGAGGATGGCAGATTTCCTTTCCTTCCAGATTTGACTGAACCAGATAGGTACTTATGACAATGGTTACTGGTTTGTCATCCCACTAGCTTTTAATTCCAGATTTTTATTGAATTCAAGTCCCTATTCCCATAAACTTAGACTGGGACTCTGGATTGCTAGTCCAGTGTTAAATATTACCATTTGGCCACTACCTCTCTCAATATCGTTGATTGAAAACAGTTTAAAACTGACGCACTGAAGACGTTCCAATACAAATACATATATTGATGCAAATATACCAGCTTTTTCCAATGTCAGGATGTCAACCTTATTAGCAAGACCAGAATGCACTGCCCAACTCTGGTGCTCTCAAATCTGCAAGTAGGTCTTCTTGAATCACTCAATAATTTATTGTCTCTTGACAGAGAATAGTTAGGAGTCAACCGCATGGCATTGGCCAAAAGTTTAATTTTAAGAGCTGGTATAGATATGATAGATCAAATGGCTCCTTTTTGCTGTAAAATCTTTTGATTGGATGATGATTACTGGCTCTCTGTCTAAAGGAAATTAGTGAACAAATTGGATTTTAAAACAATCTGACAGGTTCATGGATGCTTCAACTGAAAGCAGAGTTTTCTGCTTAATTTTCAAGTGTTCTCATTACGTTGAATTGAAATTCTCAATTTGTCCTCATTTTCTTTGAATTACTGGTCCAGCCATTATATCACTACATGATTAGATTTAGGAAAGCTGCTATATTAACAAGGATGTTGGACTGTCGAGACAGAAGGTTGGACTTGAATTACAAACAGCAATTAGTGTTCTAGTTCTACATGGAAAGGTTAGATCTGAATTGAATAAAATTAGTTTTATTGTAACATACTCAAATGAGTACAATGAAAAGTTCACAAGTCACTACTTACAATGCCATCTTAGGTACAAAGCACCAAGGTACAGATTCTTCAATACAAGTTCTTAGGAAGAAAAAAATTAGGAAAATGAAGAAATAAAAAGCCCAGAATTACAGACTGTAGGAATAAATTAGAAAACAGAAAAATGAAGTTCAGAAAGAGTCACAGACTGAACCCTGCATGGATTGGAAACTTGGACTAGTACACGGTCATGTGAAACATCACATAAAATTCTATACATTTTTCCTCTCTGTGATAACATCATACTTTGCAAACTGACTTTAATGATGGCCATATGGCATAACTGTGATGACAATGTGCTGAGATGGTACTGGGTAGGTGCTGTTTCATGTTGGCATTCCTGTTGCTGCCATCTACAACATGCTATGCTATAACCTCACACTGTTAACATCTACTTTCTGAATTCCGAGGGCTGGCTTGTTTCTGGCTGAGGCAAGCATTATTCTAACAGAGGGAATTTACAGCAGGAAATTCAGTGCCAGAATGATGTTCTGGACTAGTTTTGATCATCTGGTCACAACCAGTCAGAAGTGGACCATTCATCTCTCCCCCCCCCCCCCCCCCCCACACACACACACACACACACACACAGGTCATTGTAGCTGCTCTTCAATCTTATCTCCACTTTTCCACTCAATCTCCATGGCCCTTGGTTTCCTTGGATTCCAAGGACCTGTTGGTCTCTGCATTTAATGTTCTCAATGACTGAACACCTCAGATCTTTAAGGTAGAACATTCCAGAGAATTACAACCCTCTAAGTGAAGAAATTTCTTCTCACCTCAGTTCTATGAAGTTTAGTCAGGAATTTCCCAAATAATTTTCTGCAAATTGCTTGGAATTTAGATTTCTCAAAAATGAGCACATGCTTGTGGCTGTGTTCCTGATAATGTAAAAAGTACCATAATTATAGGTACAGCCAAGGCTTCTAAGTGTTTCAGAGAGAAGGCAACATGATGATTCAAACATATGTATGACACTCACTGCAATTTCCACATACATGAGAAGAATGGAAAAATACGCTTACTCAAAAATGGTGCAAATACTTTGTTAAGCTAAAAATTTAAACTCCTTTGAGAGATGACAGTGATATGACATTAGGATACGATGTGTGTTTGAAAAAGAAATGTGACATAGTAATTGTCAAGCATAGCTATCTCCTTGAGTCGGTAGAATACAGTAATTAATTTTGACTGCTGCAATCTAGATATTTTTAGGTGACAGTTATTTTCCATTTAGCTTCATCCACTGAAGATATATGGACTGACTATCGGCCATAAAAGGCTTTAGACATTTACAACTTAAATCAGTCAAGCTGAAAAGTCTTCCAGAAGGTGACAAATACATGTTGAAATGACAAAAAAAAGCTAATCATACAAATATTCTCGGACATCTCTGCAGGAATTCCTCAGGGTCATGTCCTAGTAGGCCTAACCACCTTCAGCAATTCAACAGAAAATGAAGAATGTTGGAAGCTGGAAATCTGAAACTTGAACACAAATTGCTGGAGAAACTCAGCTTTGTTGGCAGCATCTGTGGAAAGAAAGGAGACATAATGTTTTGGATCCAGTTCTGAAAAAGGACATGGACCCAAAGTGTTAACACTGCTTTTTCTCCACAGATGCTTTCAGATCTGCTGAGTTTCTCCAACCATTTATGGTTTTGTTTCATCTTCAGCAATGAATTTAGCTCCATCATAAGGTCAGAGATAAGGATGTTCATTGGTGGTGGCATAATGTTCAGCACCATTTGCAAATCCTCAGAAATCCTTTGTGTCCATTTGCAGCAAAACCTGGGCAACATCCAAGTCTTGAGATAAGTAGCAAGTAAGGTTTGCACCACACCACATAGCAGGCAATGACCCTGTCCAACCAGACTAAATTTAACCGTCATCATTGATGATCAGTGGCATTACCATTGCTGAATTCTCCATAATCAACATCTTGGAGGTTAATATTGACCAGAAACTGACTGGA
This sequence comes from Chiloscyllium plagiosum, assembly GCF_004010195.1. Lineage (NCBI taxonomy): Eukaryota > Metazoa > Chordata > Chondrichthyes > Orectolobiformes > Hemiscylliidae > Chiloscyllium > Chiloscyllium plagiosum. The sequence continues at coordinate 28,841,293 of NC_057732.1, forward strand.
TCAATAATATGAATACTTTGGCTGCAAGAGCTGGTCAAAGGCTCTGATTTCTGTAGCAAGCAACATACTCCCTGACTCGCCAAATCCTGTCCATCATCTACAATGCACAAGTTAGGAATGTCATGAAATATTCCCAAATGAGTGCAGTTCCAACCATGCTCAAGCTTGACAAGCAGGACAAAGCAGCATTCAACATGCAGTACCTTCACCACTGACATAGAATGGCAGAAGTTGTACCATCTACAACACATGCTATAACAACCCACTGCTCTTCCAAGAGCATTTTATAACCTATCAACTCAACTCTCAAAGTTCAAAGACTGCAAATGCATGAGAGCCATCTCCTGCAAGTTCACTTCCGATGTACACACTATCCTGACTTGAAACCAAACCTCTGTTTCTTCATTGTTACTGAGTCACTTCTGAACAGCACTGTGTTTTCTACACACTCATTGATCAACCCTACCACACTCATATCTATTACAAATAGCAAGGAGCCCAATACTGATCTTCATGGAATCCCGCTGGACAGAGGATTCCAGTCTCAAAAACACCCCTGACCATCACTCTCTACTTCCTGGCACTTGGCCAGTTTAGCTGTTTTGTTTACGTTTGAACCAAGGCTGTAATGAGGTCAGGAGCTAAGTGGCCCTGATGGAACCCAGTCTGAGTATCAGTGAGCCGGTGATTGCTCACCAAGTGCTGTTTGATAGAATTGGCGATAATCCCTTCCATCACTTTACTGATGCTTGGGAGTAGTCTGACTGAGCAGTAATTTGGTTGGGTTCGATTAATTTTCTTTTGTGTGCAGCACGTACCTGTGAAGTTTTCAGTACTGTCAGTAACTGTACTGTAACAGCTTGGCTAGGAGCACAGGAAATCTGAAGCATACAGTATACAATTGCCAGGAAATTGTCAGGCCCCATAGCCTTTGTAGTATCTAATGCTTTCAACTGTCTTTTGATATCCCGTGCAGTGAATAAAATTAGCTGTAGACTGGTATCTCTGATTCTGGGATCTCAGGAAGAGGCCTAGATGGATCATTCTCTCAGCATTTCTCACTAAAGATTGCTTTGAATGCTTCAGCCTTATCTTTTGCATTGACATGGTGGGGTCCCCCATTATTAAGAATGGAGATATTTGTGAGCTGCCTTCTCCAGTGATTGTTTAATTATCCACCACAACTCATGACTAGATGTGGTAAGACTGTAGAGCTTCGATCTGATCCATTGGTTTTTGAAATCATTTATCTCTATCACTTGCTGCTTATGCTGTTTGGCATGCAAATACATCTGTGTTGATCTTCACGAGCTTATTACCTCACTCTTAGGTATAGGTGCTGCTCCTGGCATGCCCTCTTACACTCTCCATTGAACCAGGGTTGATCCCTGCCTTGATAGGAATGATTGAGTAGGGGACACACCAGGCCATTCAGTTGCAGATTGTTGGAGTCTGATTCTGCTGCTGCTGATGGTCCACAGCACTTCATGGTCTTGAGTTGCAAATTTTATTCAATACCTATACTGTTTAGTTTGAAGATAGTGCCACACAACATAATGCGGAATGTGAAGAAGAGACTTCATTGAAGAGCTTGTGCAGTTGTCAAATCTACCAATACGGCAACAGACAGATTCAGTGCGGCACGCAGATTGATGAGGGTGACCTTGAATATGTTTTTCTCTCTTATTGGTCTCCTCACCTCTTGCTGCAGACCCAGTCTATCAGCTATGTCCTGTAGGAGCCAACCAGCTCAGTCTATAGTGACAATGCAGTGCCACACTTGCAAATGGGCCTTCTACCCATTATACCTCCTACACACTTTCCGCCCTCAGTTCTTCCACTGAGTGATGCTCAATTTAGAAGAGAACTGATTCATCAGACATGAGGGTAGGGTGTGCAAACGTGTGTGTTGGTGGGTTGGAGTGAAGGGACTATGCAGGGATTGCAGGAGATATCCTTGCTCTGTTTGACCTGATGTCACAAGACTTCCTGGGGGTCTGGATTCAATCCTGAGGACTCGTTAAATCCCTTCTGACTGTACACCACTGTGCTGACACTTTTGGTGGGTCTGTTATGCCAATGGGAAAGGACATAACAAGGCATTATGAAGATAGTGTCCAGGTCACTGACCTGCAATTACGGGTCATTCTGCTCTAACGCAACAGTTGTGTATCTCTGCAACCTCGTGCTATAGAAAATCGTGAAATGAAAAACCACTATAAAAAATCGTGCTGTCGAAGGTCGCTTATAGAAAATTACTATACTCATCCAGTAGAAACTTTGTATTATTCAACCAACATCCACAATTTGTCAATTGCATTATTGCCAATGTGAGCTGATGGAACGTGTGTTCTAGCAGAATGACCTGGAGGTGAGCATGGCTATATCAGGATTGACTGATCTATGCGCCAGTTCTCCCAGTTTTGGCACAAGCCTCCAGATATTAGCCAATAGGACTGCACTGGCTTCCTCTCTCTGGAACTGATCACTCAGCTCAATGTTCTCCTTAGAGCCATCTCTTCTGATGTAAAAGTTGGCAGGCTAAGGAACAAAACCCTTTTGAAAGATTTTCTGAAGGAAACCTTCATTTCTTTTTTAAAATTTAATGTTAATTATTTTTTCATTCCTGAGTGAAGCGTAATTTGTTTTCTCTGTACTTGAATTTTCATTTCAAATTCATGCTGTTAATCAAATAAATTAGTCCAGAAAACTTGACATAATTAATGCAAGAATGAAATTGCCAGTTAATTGCCCATCTGTGCCATGGACTGGTATCCATGAGAAACTGAATCGAGATCTCCAATCTTAATTCATGAAAAGTGCAAAGTAACAGTTTGGAGTCAGATGCTTTCATAGAATCCACACAGTGTGGAAACAGGCCATTCAGCCCAACAAGTACACACCGACCCTCCAAAACGTAACACACCCAGACCCATGCCCTGACCCTATTACTGTACATTTCCCCTGACTAAGGGGGAAGTCTAACTTTCATTCCAAGTTAGATAGAAAACTCGAGTCTAGAGGCAATCAGAACATGTGCTAGCATATTGGCCAAAGTTTTATTATGCAGTGTCAAACCTCCACCCTGAGTTGAACTCCTTTGCAAACCACTGAAAAGCAATTCCTTTAAAATGATAAAATGTGTTTTGCATGTAACATCATCAGGAATTGTTACTAATTATGAAAATGTTGTCATTGAAAATTATTTTAACAGCATGTTTTGTATGTTATATTTTGACTTGATATATGGCATCTGTTGCAAATCCAGAATTAGCAGAAAATGCTACAAAGCTCATCTATTGTCCACAAAACAGTACCTGACTGTGAAACACTTTGGGATGTTACTGGGAGAAATGTTAAAGAGGCACATGAAATATAGTTGTTCTCTCAAAAATCTGATGTAACTATTCAGATATTCCTGCCATAATATCTTTGATGATGACGACATCAACCTGCGCACATACTTCAGCTGAAGGGAAGTTATCCAATGAAATACAATTATCCAAAAATTGCTGTCCAGGTGGCCAGGTTGAGCCACTACACAGTTAGTTTTATGTGAATGGTGTCTTGCAGTGTTGTGCATCTTTGAAATCCAGTCAATGATGTGAAGTTGTTTTACTTGGACGGTAGATAAAAATTAGTCACAAAAAATGATGTCTTGTCCATTCCAGTCTAAGTTCCCCCTTAACCACATAATAAATAATTATTATGGCTAGTGAAGCTCTTTAGCATGGAAAGCAAATTATTGCAGATTTGGAATCTTTGTCCTTCAGTCTTGGTTGTTATTGGAGATTTTTAAAATATGAAATGTATTTTATTTTTTCTTTCTATTATCTCTTCTTAATCCAATCTTTTCTCTACCTCAGAGCATAACTTACCATCAAATTCCTCCACTCTAAATCATACATTCTTTCAAATCTCATGTTGATAGTTTCACAATGCTTCAGTCAGATTGTTTAGGAGGTACCCAGTTACTTACTCAGTTTTCTTAGATTCTACTCTCTGGTTTCCCCTCACTCTGACGTTATTAGAACACATTTTCAGCAATTTACCACACAAACATTGTAAAACCTCAACATGAAAGGGCAAGTTTAGATGCTGCTAAATGTCCCATTATTGGACACTTTGGCCCAAAGAGTGCGGAATGAGACCATTTGGCAAAGAGCTTACCAAAGGACAATTGGTTGCTGTGTTCACCAGCAAATCAGAGAGAATTCAATTCAATCTGAAACAAGTTCATGAGGGCTATCACTTTTTGCTGTCATGTTGGAAACAACACAGTATGTAGCCCAACTATGATGTAAGACAAAATGTAATCAAAAAGATCAGCAAGGTTTCTTTTGTGGTTTAGTTAGTAAACAAAAATCTGCGTCTATTTGCCCAACATATGACTAAATGAGAAATGGAATTAATTTATTCATCTACCAGCTGTGTATACATAGAACATGAATTATTCAGCTGTTGCATACACGATTTATCTTATTCTTAAAATGTAGAGGACTGTAAAATGGTTATTACGTCAACCTATGGGTTGGTCTCTGTAGTATGTGGAAACTGATCATTATTCTTACCAATCTTCAAATCGGGCTACTGAGAAATCCCATGGAGCTCCTGTTTGTTCTTGTGTAGTGCTGTCTCCATTGTGGCATGTTACTTCTTACTGAGATATTGAAGCCAAAGCAATCAGACAGCTCTGACTTGCCAAAATAATGCAGGGGATGAGGAAAACATAAAGGAACAGCTTCTGTTATTGGGAATGTTTGTCCTAAAGCAGAGGAGGCTAAGAAGATAATTGCTAATGTGTTTCTAATTACGCTATGCCATTTGGCAGAAGATTTGGGAAGCCACAAATGCACAGGAACAGATGGATCTTAACCAACTAATGCCTTGCCTTTTACCTGCAGTGTTTTATTCATCTAGGAAACCTTGCCCATTAATGCAATGGTTTGTAGTGTTTCATGGAGTAGGACTCCATTGATAGCCCCTCCAAGTACATTAATGAACCAGGTTGTTTGGTTAATCATCAGAAGAGCTCCAGATTATCTCTAGTACAATTGTAGAATAAAGGTACCATATTTACTACTCAATCCAATAGAATCATGGAGGTTTACAGCAATCAAGCAGGATTGTCAATAAATTCTGTCTGTGCCAGATTTTGCCTCAGCAATTTAATGTGAATATGCCAAACTAGATCTCTTGACATAGTCCAGTGTCTTTTTCACTTAGATATAGGGTCTCTGTCTCAACTATGTTTTGTGTAAAGAATTTCTGGTAACTGTACCCCAGTTCATGATAGTGACATTTAAATGGATCACCTCACACCACTGACTCCCCACCAAGTGTAAATAATCTTTTAGATCTTTGATAGTACAAGACTTCAGTATTGCTGAGAAAAGGGACATGCTGGTAAAGCTTTTCAAGTTGCACACATTAAGACAGAACCAAAAGAATACGCAATTTCAAAGGGAACAATAATTTATACTACATGAAAAGAGTCTGCTGATTGTTTGGTAAGTGGACTCAATTACTAGAGCCATTGCCATAGAGATTGTACCAGGAACAGTTGATCCCCAAGTTTTGTTTATCCATGCAAGTGTATGGGAAGGCCTTAGCTGTCAGAGTCAATTTGCTCAGCTTGAATATAAAGTGAAGCTTGGAGGCTAAATGATCCCTGTTGCATTCCCCATGGCAATGCCTCAACCAATCAATATCCTTCTCTCATCAGCATGGATTATTATTCCCTTTAAACTTTGGTATGCTTGCAGTTCTGTCCTGATATAAGCAAGATGGAAAGCTTCAATAGCATGTCTCTTTTTTTCAGTACTATGAAACTGTTAAGTTTTATTCAATTATCTTTTTTAACAGTTCCTAATCTCCGCACAGTTTACTCCAGGAGAAATATTGCAATTTTCTGAAGTTTCTGGATGTAGGTTTGCTCGCTGAGCTGAAAGGTTCATTTCCAGATGTTTCCTCACCCTACTAGGTAACATCCTCAGTGGGCCTCAGGTGAAGCACTGCTGAAAATTCCTGCTTTCTATTTATATGTTTGGGTTTCTTTGGTTCGGTGATGTCATTTCCTGTGGTGATGTCACTTCCTGTTCTTTTTCTCAGGGGTTGGTAAATGGGGTCTGACTTGATGTGTTTGTTGACAAAACACATCCAGAAACCCTAGCGACTCTCCCCCACATCAAAGACATCTCAGAAATTACTGCCAGACTACTCAGACCCCTTGGCATTATTTTTTAGATTAGATTATTTACAGTGTGGAAACAGGCCCTTCAGCCCAACAAGTCCACACCGACCCGCTGAAGCGCGACCCACCCAGACCCATTCCCCTACATCTAACACTACAGGCAATTTAGCGTAGCCGATTCACCTAACCTGCACATTTTTGGATTGTGGGAGGAAACCGGAGCACCCGAGGAAACCCACGCAGACAATGTGCAAACTCCGCTCAGATAGTCGCCTGAGGCAGGAATTGAACCGGATCTCTGGCACTGTGAGGCTGCAGCGCTAACCACCGTGCCGCAGCGCTGCCCACAAATCTACCAAGACACTAAAACAGCAGCTAATGAACTTGAAAGATCCTATACAGACAACAAGCAAAACTAATGTCATTGACAAAGTACCGTGCAAGGACTGCAACAAACACTACATTGGACAAACAGGCAGAAAACTAGCCACAGGATACATGAACACCAACTAGCCACAAAACGACATGACCCTCTCTCACTAGTATCCTTAAATACGGATGAGGAAGGACACCACTTCGACTGGGACAGCACATCCATCCTAGGACAAGCCAAACAGAGACATGCACGAGAATTCCTAGAAGCATGGCATTCCAGCCAGAACTCTTATCAACAAACACATTGAGTTAGACCCATCTACTAACCCCTGAAAAAAAGAACAGGAAGTGACTTCACCACAGGAAATGACATCACCAACCCAAAGAAACCCATACATATAAATAGAAAGCAGGAATTTTCAGCAGTGCTTCGCCTGAGGCCCACAGAAGATGTTACCTAGTAGGGTGACAAAATGTCTAGAAATGAACCTTCCAGCTCAGCGAACACACCTACATCCAGAACTTCAACCTGAGCTACAAATCTTTTCAAAACTCTGAAGCTTCTCTTCTCGAGTTTCACTTTCCACCCCAGTATTGTCTTGATGAATTAATTCTAAGCAATTTCTGTGATTATCATTTTCTCTTTAATTTTTTACTTTAAGTACTCATTTCCAAATTCAAAATACTGTTGACTTTTTAATGGCTTCATCTGTCTGCAGTCATACTTCCAAATGATTTAGCAATTGCATCTCTACTTCTCTTTGTTTCTCCAAATCCAGCTACAACATTAGCCAGTGTACTTTGTTTTCCTCATATATCTTCTGAAAATGTATTCTCTCTCACATTTATCTCGTCAACTTCCATGTCCCACTTAACTGGTTTTCTACTAAAGTATTTTGCATTCACCTCGCTGTTTTCCAAATCCTCTGCATTTATGTTACAGGAAAATGTGCTATCATACTCTCTATTACTCATCACAACTCACCTACATGTACTAAGAACAAAGTGGATCCATCACTGTCTACAAGGGTGCGCAGGTTTCTAACATTCTCAAGCATTATCCATTAATTCTCATCCCTTACTGCAGGTCCACCACCTAACTTTAAATCAATGCTGCTGCATTGCTGATTTCTTTTTACCAGCAATCTCCTATGCCAATGCCTTCTGGAAATCTAAATAACCTACAATTTCCTTATGTGTTCTGTCTAGACAATCAGTCATTGTTTCAAAAGACCAGAGGAAATATGGTCACCAATTGCTCATTGTCCAACTGATAAACATAGGCTGGAACATAAGTTATGCAGAAATCTGAAATGTGTAATGATCGATAACAACATCGCTCACTAGAAAATGTGAGTGCATGAGTGAATAATGATTACAATGGGACCCTTTTCAAAGATTTTACAAAGTATTTAAAGATCAACACATACAGAAAACAGATTATTCTGGTACCAAATAAATCAATGATTAATTTTTGAATCACGTTTGTGAGATTGGTCATGTCTAATCAGTCTTTCGGTTCCCTGAAAGGTACATGGGTTATGAGATGGCAGCATCCAAAGAGCAGGAGAATCGACGTTTTGGGCATAAGCCCTTCATTAGGGTTCCTGATGAAGGGCTTATGCCGGAAACGTCGATTATCCTCCTCCTCGGATGCTGCCTGACCTGCTGTGCTTTTCCAGAGCCACACTTTTCGACTCTGATGTCCAACAAGCTGTTAAGTTTAAAAAGTTCAATTTTCGAACCAAATGTTGGGTGGTGAGAAGAGATTCACATTAGTGAGAAAGGAATGGCCTATTTGCATGAATTACCATGCAATATCACCCTCATTGCTATATAATCTTGATTTATAAATGTGCAGTTTCTCTTCTCCCACCTATTGCATAGAAACCAGATGCTGGGAATCCTCGACATGAAAGTAAGGTGGTTGCTTGGCAACTCCAGCTAGCTAAGCTTCTCCAGAACTCCATCATGGATACCAAATCTCAGGGCACACCCCATGGATAGCAACTGCATGAACCCCATATCCTCGGACTTTGGCACCTGAAATGTATCAGCCTCACTCATCACATCATTATGGTACTCTTCTAATCCACTTGCAGTACACTTATGTGCTTCAAACAATGCTGCACCTTCCAAGGGTTTATGCCCGAAACATCGCTATTCCTGCTCTTCGGATACTGTCTGACCTGCTGTGGTTTTCCAACATCACACTCTCAACTCTGATCTCCAGCATCTGCAGTCCTCCCAGTTTACTTTATGGGATGGTTTGGATCAGGCAATAGATAGGGTTCCTCACCTTCTTAGTGATAACATACTTTATGCTGACTTCAGTGTTCACATCCTCTCTGCTTGACCTTCCCTCGTGGCATTTTCTCCCCCCAGCCAGAGTTTAAAGAATTCACTGTTCTTCTATCCTCACTTGGCCTTTAGTGCAGACATAAAGCCAGGCAACTTTTCATGGTTGTCAGCAATCATTGGTCAAGCTGGAGAGGTAGGTGGGGAGGCCTCGTGAGGTGATGCCATGCAATGTCAATCTCATACCTGCACCACGTCAGCAACAGCTTATTTGGCAATCACACTCCAGGAAAATGACCACATCTCAAAGACTAAGTGAAGTAGCCCTCAGTCTAATCCAGGGAGACACCAGCAAAGAAGGCATCCCAGCCCTATAAGCCAAAGGCAACAACCAATATCAGCCCAAGGGCTTGGTCAGGATTAGTCAGTCACTTGGGATGGTTATAGTTAAGGGGCCTGTACTTACACAGTCCAGAGAATAAGCCATGTTCAGACCTAACGGGTCCACTACAATCAGCCCAGGAGATTTAGGAAGACAGTTGGGAACCTGCACAGATATCAGTCAGGGATCTGTTCACTCATTGATTGGTGTTGTTTGGTTAAGTTGCTTAAAGGAGAAAGTGAGGACTGCAGATGCTGGAGATCAGAGCTGAAAATGTTTTGCTGGAAAAGCGCAGCCAGTCAGGCAGCATCCAAGGAACAGGAGAATCGACGTTTCGGGCATAAACCCTTCTTCAGGGCCTGAAGAAGGGCTTATGCCCGAAACGTCGATTCTCCTATTCCTTGGATGCTGCCTGACCTGCTGCACTTTTCCAGCAAAACATTTTCAGCTAATTTGCTTAAAGCCTGGGTCACAGACTGTCCTGAGGTTCCATCCACTGTAGGCTATGTGAGTTTATCAGGGGTCGCTGCTGCAGGAGAGAAGCTGGGTAACTTAATTGTGGGGATTGGAGATGATAGAACTCTGAAAGGTAAGGTGTTTTGGGGGAGGAGAGGTCATCAAAAGTCTGTACCATCTAACTTTGATGTGGGTTGGTGCAGTGAGTGCATTGTGATCTAACAGGTTTACTTTGTTTATTTAAAATGTCTGGGGCAGGTAAAGTAACAAGGGTAGATGAAGACAGGCTGGTGAGGACTTGAAGTTTAAAGCATTAGGGTTACCGTGAAGGGAATGTGTACACTTGGGGGTTCACCAAGGGGAAGAGACTGAGCTTGAAACTCACTGCTAGAGGAGCAGTTGCTGCTTCTTTTCATCATGATGTAAATAACAAATGCTTAATGGTGATGGAAATGGCTGCCACCACATCCAGAGTGGGCAAGGTAAGTTTTTCATTCTGTTTGATAAGGTTCTCCACGGTAAACTAATAGAGAAAGTGAAGTCACATGGTGTGCAGGGTGTTCTAGCTAGGTGGATAAAGAACTGGTTGAGCAACAGAAGACAGAGAGTAGTAGCTAAAGGGAGTTTCTCAAAATGGAGAAAGGTGACCAGTGGTGTTCCACAGGGATCAGTGCTGGGGCCACTGTTGTTTGTGATATACATAAATGATCTGGAAGAGGGCACTGTTGGTATGATCAGCAAGTTTGCAGATGACACAAAGACTGGTGGAGTAGCAGAAAGCATAAGGGACTGTCAAAGAATACAAGATAATAAAGATAGACTGGAGAGTTGAGCGGAGAAGTGGCAGATGGCGTTCAATCCAGGCAAATGTGAGCCAATGCATTTTGGGAAGTCTAATTCTAGAGCAAATTATACAGTAAACAGAAGAGCCTTGGGAAAGGTTGATGAGCAGAGAGATCTGGGAGTTCAGGTCTATTGTACTCTGAAGGTTGTTGCACAGGTGGACAGAATGGCCAAGAAAACATATGGTATGCTCGCCTTCATCAGATGGGGTACTGAGTATAAAAGCTGGCAGGTCATGTTAAAATTGTAAACGACATTGGTTCGGCCACATTTAGAATGCTGTGTACAGTTCTGGTTGTCACATTACCAAAAGGCTCTGGAAACTTTGGAGAGAGTGCAGAGAAGGTTTATAAGGATGTTGCCTGGTATGGGAACGTGCTAGCTATGAAGAGAGGTTGAGTAGGTTAGGTTTGTTTTTCATTAGAAAAAAGGAGATTGAGGAGGGACCTGATTGAAGTCTACAAAATCATGAAGGGTATAGACAGGGTAGACAGAGTTAAGCTTTTTCCCAGGCTGAGGGTTTCAATAACGAGAGGTCATGCTTTCAAGGTGAGAGGTGAAATGTTTAAGAGGGATACACGTAGCAAGTACTTCACACAGAGGGCGGTAGGTGCCGGGAACATGTTGCCAGCAGAGGTAGTAGAGGATGGCATGGTAGATTCATTTAAGATGCGCCTGGACAGATGCATGAGTAGGTGGGGAGCAGAGGGATACAGATGCTTAGGAATTGGGCGACAGGTTTAAACAGTAGATATGGATCGGCTCAGGCTTGGAGAGCTGGAGGGCCTGTTCCTGGGCTGTAAATTTTCTTAGTTCCTTGTTCTTTGTTCTTTAAAGGAATGGGGCTTCAATTTTGAGTGATGAGAGAGCAATACAGAGGCACCAACATTTGGATTGTGGAGACCACACAGACAACCTCAGAACCAAGCTGGGAGAGTCTGGTGTTGTAGCCTCATTTGTCTGTCGTGTCTTCTGCATCACCCCATCCATCAGGACCTCAAGGTCTCTGTCTGCAGAGTGGGGCTCCAAGTTCCCCTTGTCTGCTATTGAGGGCCCGATATCTCAGACTATGCAGGGCAGCTCTGGACTGACAAAACTTTACCAGGTTACAGGAGTGCCTTTTAAATATCCCAGCAGTAGTGCTTACTTTCTCCTTCAGCTAGCATCAGCTAAGCCGTGTACCATTGGGGTGTTATCGGTAGTTAACGAGACAAGTTTGGGATGATAGGAAATATGTGAGATCTCATGGACAGAAACCCTCATGAAACTTGTCAAAAATGACACTTTGCAAATTTCTGGCAAAATTTAGCCCATTTCTTTTTTTTGGCATTTCTGCCAATGGGGGTAACAGAACTTCAAGAGAAGTTAACATTGTGCATGAGTTACTTATGCTTGTAATACTTAGGGTCTCAGGTCAATATGTGACCATCAATTGGATGATGTAAAAAAGATACATTCAGGTTGACGGAGTTACAAAATCTTCAGCCTCATCTATGTAGTTGCATACGCCTGTGACATTTATGAGGTTTGTGGATTAAAACCCCATGCATCATTTCACATGACCTTTTGTCCTTTTTCCAATATTGCACAATGGAAAAAAATATTGAAGCTAAGTACAGCTCACTCTGTATGTTCATTCCAATATGACACTGTATAGGCATGATTAGCCATGTCAATAATCAATGTGAGAGTCTGGATCAGTTGCTGACTGTTTGGTAAAGACCACATCCTAAGGAAGTGATAGAAGCTTGGCATCACCAGTGATTAACAATGACGTGTATCCAGACTTCAAAAATGACTTTGGAAAGAACATTTCCATCATGGCATGGTACGGCTAGTTAAAAGACCTGCAAGACAGATTACACATCACATGAATTGCATTACTGTCAAACAACTTACAACATTTTCACAAGTCTACTAGACTTACATTTTGACAACTGACCCCACATTCCTCCCTCTGCAACCACTGGAAACAATTTGCTTTAATCTACCTTGCATGTCCTTTCATAACAATGTGTTTGCAAAGTATTTTATGAACTGATACCTTGGCATTTGCTGTGGTTATCAAACAAATACAATCATCTTGAATTAGAATAATTTCTTCAATTCTGTAAAAGCAATGTCTTGGAGTACTTCTGTATGGAATGCTGATGTTTGCCAATCATAATATTTTGATCATTACATTGTGCTGTGTTTTCCATGTTGTTTCATTTTTCCAATTAATTGGAAACGGATGTAACATGGGGGAGTTTACCACAGCATTCATTGAAAAAGCCATGTTTCCCTTTACCCTGCCAAAGTAAGAGACATAAAAATAATATTAAAACACAGAGATGCATCATTTGGCCCAATCAGTCCCTTCCAATGTATATCAACTGCATTATTATATAGAATCAGAAAGTTCTGGAGAACTGTTACATAATTAAATAACACTAATCACATTGACATACAATGTTCTCTTTACTCCTTTCCTTCATTCAGCTATTCATTTTGGTCTGGAATGTTAGCTCTCTTTCTGTCTCTAACACTAGAAATTGATTCTGTAACTTCACAATTCTCTATGAAAAATTAAGTTTCTCCTGCCTTCTACTCTTTTCTCTTAGAGGTTATATTATATGAATGGACCGTCAATCCAACCTCTTCGGTTACCAGAAACCTTGCTTATGCTATCATAATCTGAAACACTTCTTTCATTTTCACTACAGCTGGCACTATCTGACAGAAGAAGACCCAAGATTTTAATTCTTTTGTCATATTTGTATTGTGTGGTAAACAGTATGTTCGTAAATCTGAGTTGTAAAGTCTCAGACCTTACATTTTCTGATCAGATGAGAAAATATAGGCTTACCTTTGGAGGAAAGCCTCTTGTGAATGTCCAGACCAAGATACTGAAGCAGTCTAGTCCGGTGGTGCAGGAGTTCACTCAGCCAGCTCCACAGTACATCTCTGGGGAAACCATGCCCCTTTTCTTCAACACTGGCTGTCATGTTCCAACATTTAAAGATGCTGACATCTCTATGGCAGCTGCTGAGAGAAGGGGAGTGCATGTATTTTTTTCTAATCACACCTCTAGCGCAATTGGAGATTGAACCCAGGCCACCTGATCCAGGAGTCAGCACATTATACACATGTGGCACGGTGGTAAAGTTAATGGCAGAAAGAGTAGCATAGTCAGTGAGTTGGGAATAGGGTACCAGATGGCTACTGGGGAGGGGAAGGCAGGGTAACATATAGGTAAGAGTTGAGGGTGACAGGTTGGTGAGGAAGGGGTACAAGTGGCAGATATGGAGGTATAGACTTAAAGTAGATTGGAGTGGAGGTGCTTTGGATATCAGGGAGGAGGGGGTGTTAGAGACAAGTCAGGTCAGGAAAGGGGAATTGGGTGTATGGAGATTTGGGAGGTCTGGTTAAGTGGAGGGGGAAGGGTTATTGAGGGAAGGTTGACTGCCAGTGTGGAGTAGACTAGAGGCTTGGAGCAGAGGGGGACAGTTATTGGACTTGGGCCTGACATGGGTGATCACACCATGTGCTGATCTGTTGCTATTTGAAATTCTTTACTGAACTGTAATGTAAACCCTTCAACTATGTTATAACTATCTTATTTCTAACTTATTATTTAGACACTGTAAGTAATGCTACTGTTTTCCTTTTATTGCTCTTCTGTATCAAGATTTGTACCTTGGTACTTGTACCTAAGATGGTGCCATCAGAGGCAGCTATTGTAAAATCTTTTCATTGTATTGGAGTACATGCAACAGTAAAGGATATTCCATTCTAATAAGTGCATCATATAGCCATGTTAAAGAAATACTTTCAAATGTGTTGTCCTCTTTCTGGATAAACTTGGATATTTCCAGATGGGATCAGAACTTTTGAACAGGATTATTATTAAATGTAATCAGTCACATGTTTATCCAAAAGTAATTGCCAACAACTGCAAATTACTCCTCTGTAGTTAACTAAAGAAATAAGTTGTACTGAAACTGTTGCATCTACTGACATTATAAACCTTGTCTGACAATGTGTTAAGATGATGTAAAATATGAACTATTGAGTTTTGAATTCCATCACCCAATTTAATATCTGTGACTTTCATGGACGAGGATTATTCCAAAAAGACACTGGCAACACTGACTTAAAATGGCCACTTGGATCACCTAACCACACAATTGGGTAAGTTTCAACATAGACCACACAATAGACAGCTGAACTGAGGTAACATTTTTCGTACATGATGAAACCAGCTAGAATACCCACTGGGAGGGTGGGTGTGTGAGGGGATGCGGTGACATGAAAATGCCTTTGTCTTTATTATGGTTTAAACATTTCTGAGAATGTTTGTATGTTGGAGATGAAACTGAGGATGCAGCGTTGAAAACAAGATGAGAACTCCCAAGAAGAAAAAGCATCCAGTGACAATACAGGTTAAAAAGAAATATCAAGAAAACTGGGAACTCAAAGGATAGTGGTGGTATTTGCTACTCATGGTGATCTAAGTCACCAAATGAACAACTATTGTCTCAGGTTAAAACCAAATCCCTTAAGACATCCTAAGAACTTAAAAATATGCATTCATTTACCTTCCTTTATACTTGACACTATCCACTTTTATCTTTGTATCTGTGTGTGGAAGGCTGGTTGAAGTTATCATGAAGGATTCTTCTTCTCAAACTTTCTCCTCACCTGAGCAATGGCGACTGTCACATTGAACCATCACGAATTCTCTCTCTCTCTCTCTCACTCTAATGAGAAAGCAGCCCTATGATCTACTAACACAATGATGACTTTGGATTTTCCTTTTTTTAAAAGAGGAACGTATCACTACATCCAAATATTATTGAAAATCTTTAGAGTTAGTAACATTCAAGTTACAGTCAAGAAAGTACACAACGCCTCTACTTGCTCAAAAGGCTAAGGAAATTCAGCGTGTCCTCAATTACTCTTATCAATTTTTATAGATGCACCATAGAAATTATCCAATTCAGATGCTTCACAGCTTGATATGGCAACTGGTCTGCCCAAGACTGCAAGATATTACAGAGAGCTGTGAACACAATCCAGTCCATTATGAAAACCAGTCTTCTTTCCATTGACTCTGTCTACATTTCCTGCTGCCTTGGGAATGCACACAACATAGTCAAAGACCCTTCCCACTCCAGTTATACTCACTTCCACCCTCTTCCATCAGGCAGAAAATACAAAAGTTTGAAAACACGTACCAACAGATTTAAGAACAGCTTCTTCTCTGCTGGTATTAGACTTATGAACAGACCTTTCATATATTAGAGTTGATATTTCTCTACACCTTGTCTGTAGCTGTAACACTATATTTTGCATTCTGTTCCATTATCCTGATTTACTTATGAAAGGTATAGTTTGTCTGGTTAGCACATAAAACAATACATTTCACTGTATCTTGGTACATTGTCAATAATAAATCAAGTCCTATACAAATACAAATTGTCGATTAGCCACCAATTTCTAAATAAGATTAGAAGAATAGTGCCAGATTTAAGGAATACTCAGTGCTTAGTACAGAAGATTATGGAATGAAGGCAGGTAGATGGAATTAAGATATATATCAGCCATGATCTAATGGAATGACCTATTCCTTTTCCTTTTTCCTATAGCATATGTCCAATGCCCAGTTAGGAAAGGAAAATATTGAGAAAGGAATATTGTACAGTCTTATTTTTTCAAATACAATGTCAAACCACTTGGTTAATGTCATAGGCAAAATGTTTACCCAATGTAGGGATGGGTGTGGAGGCACTGCAAGTTGGTGTACTGGTTTACTGGCACCATCCTGCATCCAGGCCATTTCCTGGGGCTTGGCCAAGAGTGGAAAGCATTGAGTAGCGAATAAATGCAGTTTCGTTGGCCATGTACAGACATGGGATAAAGTTGGAGAAGATGATAGAGGTGTGCTGGAAGATTTTAAAACCTGCTCTGGCCAACTCTTTCAGCTGCTGGGGGCCAGGGCTACCACTCCACAATGGTGGGATAGAAATTGTGACCATTTTAACAATTTAGAGTTTAAATAATTACTGAAATGGCATCTCCAAACTCATTCTTACCTAGAATGGCAGACTGCATCCCCTTCTGAGCTACACATCCCCCTATTGTCATTCCAGGTATCTTTAATCAACCTGTTCAGACATGTTATGACACACCTATGGAGGGGGTGGGGTTTGAGCCCTGGATTGTCAAACCCAGATATAAGAGCACTATCACTATACCACAAGAACCTCACTATTGCCCTTCCATCTTTGAGAGCCCTCCCATCATCCTTAATTAGATAACAACTTTGTCCTTTTACCAGAAATTGGCCAAATTTGTGAAGATTAGTGCCAAGCATGGTGCAGGGTCCTAACCTCCATTTGACCCCGATGCCAGGGACCCAATCCAAAATCAAACTTTCTGCCTGTAGACTCTGTTTGTTTCTACATAGATATTCTCTTACCTGCGGAGAATTTCCTGCGGAGATTTAATGTTTCATTTTGTTGAGTGTTAGCTTGGCTTCATGGTAGAATCTTTGGCTTTAGTTCAGAAGGATGGGAATTCAATTCCGCTTGTATCGAATCAACACTGACATGGCAGTGCATGTTGGATCATGTTTACCTTCTTTGGGGCAAGGAGATGTTTCATTGTTTCATTTGTTCCAAGTAGTGCAGAGATTGAACCCAATGTTCCAGTAAACAGTTATTCCTCTTTCAACACCAAAAGTACTTGATCCGGTCACTTACCTGATTTCTATTTGTGCACATTATTAACTGTCACATTCAACAATGACTCTATTTCAAAAACAAAACATTGGACATGCCCCAAGAAAGTTTCTCTCTCTCTCTCTTTGCATGTGTAGTTTTCCTTTTAATAATGTGAAGTCCTTGATTTTATAGTTACCAATTTTAATTTCGTCATTTGACACCATGCTAAGCTGCAATGTGGAGCTGAGCTGTCCTTTATGATTATATCATTATATATTTTCAATGTTCTCTTAACCTTGCTTTCAGGACTTTCTCAGTTCCCATGTGTACTCTTAACCAGACTTATGTCAGCTGCAATAAACTGCAGATTCACTACCTTTTGGGACTTTAGAATTTTAAAATAAGTTGACATGAAGTACAGATGACCTGAAGGCTTGAATTGTCCAGCAGTTCTTGTCTCAGTCCTTTCGTAGACCTTGCATTTCCAAGGGATTTAATGATTCCATGAAATGTGTCAAATTTTCCTGGATAAATAACTGTCTTTGTGCCACATTTCATTATTAGGAGATAAACCAGCAGCCTATTTAAACAATGAAGGGATTCATCAGGAGATCTGAATGTTCAAGTCCTGCTGACCACTTTTCATCCAAATATAATTGATACAAATACCATCTCACCCTGAATATTCTGCACATAGCTATCACCCACACACCTCTCCTACCATCACGCCTCATCATCCCCAAAGATCATCCCCTATGTCACTCCCACATTACCGCAACCATTACCTCCACATTACTCCCACATTATCTCCACATCATACTCAACATCACTCCCACCATCACCTCCAACAGCACCCCTACATCACCTCAATATTGCACCAACAATCCTCCCAACATCATTCTGACCATCACACCTTCCAAAACCCCTACATTACCTCCAAACCATTCTCACTATATCACACCCCCCCCCCATATCAGCCCCACATCACTCCCACAATCACTCCCCATATTACACGAACTTGCCCAAATGTTTTTTTTCCCAGAATGCACTGGAATTTCACATTAGTTGCCCAGTAAACATGTCACAGAAAGTTGGGACATGTAATTGACAATCTGACTTGGTTGTTCTTGTAATGACCGACACGCTGAAAGAGAACAATTTAAACTTTGTAGGTTCATTATTACAGGTGGTCAATTGTTGTTAAACCTTTTGAACTAAAACATGGCAATAAGTTATTTTGTGGCGTGGAGTTGTGTGATGGTGTGGGGCGGAGTGTGGTAGCCATTTCTGATTTATCTGCACCACTGGCACTAGTCATTTACTCAACTGTTGTGTTGGTCTGTGTGGGGCATCTGCTATTGGCTACCTGAGGTCTCCACAGGAGACCGAACAGCACGTGCTGATTCCAGATGAGCACGTGCTGAGTGCAGGTGTCCTTTTTAAATGACACCTGCACTCAGCAGAAGGGGCTACTACTTGTTGCCTATAGCTAGCTT
The DNA here is from genome assembly GCF_004010195.1 of Chiloscyllium plagiosum. Classification (NCBI taxonomy): domain Eukaryota; kingdom Metazoa; phylum Chordata; class Chondrichthyes; order Orectolobiformes; family Hemiscylliidae; genus Chiloscyllium; species Chiloscyllium plagiosum. Next base: position 28,860,043 of record NC_057732.1, read on the forward strand.
CTGGATTAGTGATGCTGGAAGAGCACAGCAGTTCAGGCAGCATCCGAGGATCAGTAAAATCGACATTTTGGGTTTTACTGCTCCTCGGATGCTGCCTGATCTGCTGTGCTCTTCCAGCACCACTAATCCAGAATCTGGTTTCCAACATCTGCAGTCATTGTTTTTGCCTATAGTTAGCTGCATACAGGAGGCACAGAGAAAAAGAACAGGATCTTGGATTCATTGAATCAGTCCTGGAGGCCTGAGGCATGGAGATGGACAGGAGGAGAGAGGCCAGAGGGGTCAAAGGAAAAGTGATCAGATGACCAGGGAACTCAGTGCAAAGGAGTCTGGCTACAGGATTATCTTTTAAGCAAAGGGTAAACAGTTCAGAACTCTACTCATTGGAGTTTAGAAGAATGAGATGATCTCATTGAAACATATTGGATTTTTAAGGAGCTTGACAGGGTAAATGCTGAGAGGATCTTCCCCTCATGGGACTGTCTAGACCTAGAGGACATACTCTCAAGTAAAGGGGTATCAATTTAAGACTGAGATGAGAAGAAACTTCTTCTTTCAAAGGGCTGTGAGTCTTTGAAATTCTTTTTCAGAGAGAGCTTTGCAGGCAGAGTCCTTATGTTTAATTGAGGCTGAGATCAATTGATTCTTTACAGTACCCATCAGAGCCGCTCAGTACCAGTTCCTAACCAGTAGGAGAATCAATGGTTATGGGGAAAAGTTTGGAAAGTGGATATGAGACATGTCAGATCAGACACTATTCTATTGAATGATGGAGCAGGCTTGAGGGGCTGAATGGCCTTCTGCTGTTCCCATTTCTTATGATGGACCTGACAGCAGTGTCACAAGAGGTTTAAAGCCTGATGGCGGTAGAGTTCAAGATCAGTGACATGTCATTTCCTACTAAGCACTCCCCATCCAACTCACCAGCATTTCATGCTGTTCAATGTACCACACCCTCATGACTCACCCTCACACCTCAAATCAAGTTCAACGTTCAAATTCTCTGTCAACCTTCGAATGCATTCCAAGGTAGTCAGCCTCACACTCAGCCCCTGCTGCGTTCCATAGATCTCCAGCTACTCAACCTAGACACGCACCTTCCCAAACTCAATGCAGCAAACCCAGTCACTGACATGCTTCCCTCTCCTTTTAAGAAAAGGTCATCCATGACTGCTATGAATAAAATAGAATTGCTGGGGGTGGGGGTGTGGAGGGCAAGGATCCATTCATCTCCTGAACCTTTGGAGGAGCTGCTAATTGGCATCGTGAAGTTGGCAGTGACAAAGTCTAGGTCATTCAATGCCATGGAGAACTTTGAGAATGATGGTATGTTCCAACATAATGTTCCTCGTCATCCTCATCCTACAATCTGGCAAAGTGAACACATCGATGATGGTTTGGCCATGGTTCTGTTGCTTGACGCTACATCTCCATTTCCTGCACACCAACGCTCCCCGGTTTTGCTTTTCTGCTTTCCAATACCCAAGAATAGCCACCTGTCCAGTGACAGCGCAAAGGAGGAGAACAAAATGCATCACAACATCCATGAAGAGATTTGTCATGTGATCACGCTTGACGCCACCACCTCTCACTGGAAGTGCATTGAAGACAAGTTTAGGTTAGGATCAGTACTTAGTGAGGCACTAGGAATGAGTAGACTGCGGCTAAGGAAGGCTCTAATAGTGAGTTTTGAGAAGAATTGTAGCTCAGATTGAGAATTTGGATGTAGGTTTGCTCACTGAACTAGAAGCTGAAAAATGTGTTGCTGGAAAAGCGCAGCAGGTCAGGCAGCATCCAAGGAGCAGACGAATCGATGTTTCAGGCATAAGCCCTTCTTCAGGAATGAGGAAGGTGTGCCAAGCAGGCTAAGATAAAAGGTAGGGAGGAGGGACTTGTGGGAGGGGTGTTGGGAATGCGATAGGTGGAAGGAGGTTAAGGTGAGGGTGATAGGCTGGAGAGGGAGTGGGGGGTGGAGAGATCAAGAAGGCGGTGCTGAGTCTGAGGGTTGGGACTGAGATAAGGTGGGGGGAGGGGAAATGAGGAAGCTGGAGAAATCTGCATTCATCCCTTGTGGTTGGAGGGTTCCTAGGTGGAAGATAAGGCGCTCTTCCTCCAGGCATAGTGTTGCCATGGTCTGGCGATGGAGGATGCCAAGGACCTGCATGTCCTTGGCGAATTGGGAGGGGGAGTTAAAGTGTTCAGCCACGGGGTGGTTGGTGCGGGTGTCCCAGAGGTGTTCCCTGAAACGTTCCGCAAGTAGGCGGCTTGTCTCCCCAATGTAGAGGAGGCCACATCGGGTGCAGCAAATTATGTGTGTGGAGGGGACGGATATGGAAGGATCCCTTGGGGTCTTGGAGGGAAGTGAGGGGGGAGGTGTGGGCGCACATTTTGCATTTCTTGCGGTTGCAGGGGAAGGTGCCGGGAGTGGAGGTTGGGTTGGTGGGGGGTGTGGATCTGACGAGGGAATCGCGGAGGGAGTGGTCTTTCCGGAACGCTGATAGGGGAGGGGAGGGAAATTGGGAATATTCCCAATTCCTTCGCCTCCGCCGCATCTGCTCCCAGGAGGACCAATTCCAATACCGAGCAACCCAGATGGCCTCTGTCTTCAAAGACCACAATTTCCCCCCAGACGTAGTTGACGATGCTCTCCACCGCATCTCCTCCACTTCCCGCTACTCCACCCTTGAGCCCCGCCCCTCCAATCACCACAGGACAGTACCCCACTGGTCCTCACCTACCACCGCACCAACCGCCAGATACATCGTATCATCCTTCGTCATTTCCGCCACCTCCAAACAGACCCCACCACCAAGGATATATTTCCCTCCCCTCCCCTATCAGCATTCCGGAAAGACCACTCCCTCCGCGACTCCCTCGTCAGGTCCACACCTCCCACCAACCCAACCTCCACTCCAGGCACCTTTCCCTGCAACCGCAAGAAATGCAAAACTTGCGCCCACACCTCCCCCCTCACTTCCCTCCAAGGCCCCAAGGGATCCTTCCATATCCATCACAAATTCATCTGCACCTCCACACGCATCATTTAATGCATCCGCTGCACCCAATGTGGCCTCCTCTACATTGGGGAGACAGGCCACCTACTTGCAGAATGTTTCAGGGAACATGTCTGGGACACCCGCACCAACCAACCCAACCACCCCGTGGCTGAACACTTTAACTCCCCCTCCCACTCCGCCAAGGACATGCAGGTCCTTGGCCTCCTCCATTGCCAGACCATGGCAACACGACGCCTGGAGGAAGAGCACCTCATCTTCCGTCTAGGAACCCTCCAACCACAAGGGATGAATGCAGATTTCTCCAGCTTCCTCATTTCCCCTCCCCCCACCTTATCTCAGTCCCAACCCTCAGACTCAGCGCCACCTTCTTGACCTGCAATCTTCTTCCCGACCTCTCTGCCCCTACCCCCTCTCCGGCCTATCACCCTCGTCTTAACCTCCTTCCACCTATCGCATTCCCAATGCCCCTCCCCCAAGTCCCTCCTCCCTACCTTTTATCTTAGCCTGCTTGGCACACCTTCCTCATTCCTGAAGAAGGGCTTATGCCCAAAACGTCGATTCTCCTGCTCCTTGGATGCTGCCTGACCTGCTGCGCTTTTCCAGCAACACATTTTTCAGCTCTGATCTCCAGCATCTGCAGTCCTCACTTTCTCCTCACTGAACTAGAAGGTTCATTTCTAGACATTTCGTTACCCTACTAGGTAACATCTTCAATGGGCCTCAGGCAAAGCAATGCTAAAAATTCCTGCTTCCTATTTATATGTTTGCGTTTCTTTGGGTTGGTGATGTCATTTCCTGTGGTGATGTTATTTCCTGTGGTGAAGTCACTTCCTATTCTTTTTCTCAGGGGGTGATAGATGGGATCTAACTCGATGTATTTGTTGATAGAGTTCTGGTTGGAATGCCATGCCTCTAGGAATTCTCGAGTGTGTCTTTGTTTGGCTTGTCCTAGGATGGATGTGTTGTCGCAATCGAAGTGGTGTCCTTCCTCATCTGTATGTGAGGATACTAGTGAGAGAGGGTCATGTCTTTTTTGATGAGGAAGAACACCACTTCAACTGGGACAACACATCCATCCTAGGACAAGCCAAACAAAGACACACATGAAAATTCCTAGAGGCATGGCATTCCAACAAATACACCAAGTTAGACCCCATCTACCACTCCCTGAGAAAATAAACAGGAAGTGACTTCACCACAGGAAATAACATCACCACAGGAAATGATATCACCAATCCAAAGAAACCCAAACATATAAATAGAAAGCAGAAATTTTCAGCATTGCTTCATCTGAGGCCGTCTGAAGGTGTTGTCTAGTAGGGTAATGAAATATCTGGAAATGAACCTTACAGCTCAGTGAGCAAACCTACATCTGGAAAGCTCTAATGTTAGCATCCAGGAGGGCATGGTCACAGACAAGTTCTGTTTCAATGAGGTAGGAAAATGTTTGATGAGGTTTCAAGTTGAAATGCTGGGTACACTAACTGGCCAGTCACTCTGAATTCTGTCACTGTTAGGAGCATGGAAAACTTGGAAAAAGGCATTACACAGAAGTTTCTCTCTCCACAGCCTCTGCTCCAGAGTAGATCCAGAGACACTGCAACTGTAGCCCTCCCTAACCTGTTGCAACCTCTGTATGGACTGGGCATCAGGCCCTTTATTTTCAGAGAATTGACCACAACAGCATCTAGTCTGAATTGCCTTTCCTAAAATTTGGGTTTCTCTTCCTCTTGAACATGTACAGATATTCCTTTACTGAATGAAGCACATATCTTCATCAAACCTGTGTGGCCAAAGATTGTAAATCAAATCAGCTACTGATGCTGTTTGTTGTTAATTGTGAAACTTCTTCTGGCATGTGCACAGTATGCCCAGATGAATGCCCTTCCTAAAAGGGGATACAATGCCTTTAGCAGCTGGGAACACCCCCCACACCTCACCCCCACCGAGAGACCCTCTGGCTTTGGTAGTGCCATGTCAGAAGTCACATGATGCCAGATTACAGGCCAACAGGTTAATTGGAAATCACAAGCTTTCGGGGCACTGCCCCTTTTTTTAAGTGAAGTGGAGGGAAGCACACAGGCACAGAATCTATAGACAGAGAGATCATTGCAATATAATTCCAGGTAATTAAACGTGTCAAAAGATAGTATATATGATGTGAGTGGAGTATTGATCGGCTGAATAATAAGTCTTTGCAGGTGATCAGAAGTGTCAAACTATATGATTAAAGTGTTAACAGCTGAATAATAAGTGAAGGGATGATCTATGATCAGATTAATTAAGGCAGGGAAATACCTATTAAAAAAATCTAAAATAAGATGGTGCTAGAGACAAACCAAATGGCTGGAATAAAATGATGGGTATAAAAGTCACATGACAAGGGTCTAACCAAGGTAACAATAATCCAAAACTATACAAACTAATTATGGTCAAGAGATCATAACAAATTACCAAGGTAATGGCATCAAAACAGGACAATAAGGACGATTTTACAGATTCAGAACAGTACGGTGGGGTTACATGTTGCTCAACGTAATTCCAAGATCACAGTTGATGCCGTCTTCATGGGTAAGGAACTTGGTTATCAGTTTCTGCTCTGCAGTTCTGCATTGTTGTATATCTCGAAGGCCACATGGAGGATGTTTGCCCAAAGATCGGAGGCTAAATGTCTTTGACCACTGAAGTGTTCCCCCACTAGGAGGAAACATTCCTGTTTTGGTGATTGTTGCGCAGTGTCCATTCATCCATTGTAGTAGCATCTGCATGGTCTTGCCCTTGTACCATGCAGCAGGGAATCCTTGCCTGCAGCAGATGAGGTGGACAACATTGGCCAAGTCACATGAGTATCTGCCGTATAAATGTTGGGTGGTCTGCCCACATGTAATGGTAGTAACCATGTTGATGATCTGACATGTCTTGCAGAGGTTACTGTGGCAGAATTGTATGGTGTTATGGTCGATGTTGTCCTGAAGGCTGGGTGTTTGCTGTGAATAATGGTCTGTTTGAGGTGAGCCGGCAGTTTGAAGTTGAGATGTTTGTCCTCATCAGTAACATTTTGAAAGCCGCGAAGGACATGGCGTAGTTTCTTTGCTCTAGAGAAATACTGGATGATGAAGGGTACTCTATCGGTCATACCCTGTGTCTGTCTTCTGAGGAGGTCTTTGCGGTTTCTCGCTGTAGCACGTCAGAACTGGCAATCGGTTAGTTGAGCATCATGTCCCGTTCTTACGAGGGCATCCTTCAACACCTCAGGTGTCCGTTGCATTTGTTCTCATCAGAGCAAATCATGTCTATCCACAGGGTGTGTCCAAAGGGGATGACTTCTTTAATGTGTTGAGAGTGGAAGCTAGACAAGTGCAGCATCGTGAGGTTATTCATGGGTTTGGGGTAGAGTGAGGTACTGAGGTATCTATCCTTGATGGTGATGGGTGTGTCCAAGGATGAGACTGATTCTAAAGAGTAGTCCATGGTCAGTCTGATGCTGGGATGAAACTTGTTGATATTATTGTGCAGTCGTTTTAGTGATTCCTCGTCATGAGTCCAAAGGAAGGAATTGTCGTTGATGTATCTATGTATAGCATTGATCGGAGGTCTTGTGCAGCAAAGAAGTCTTGCTTGAACTTGTGCATGAAAATGTTGGCATATTGGAGTACAGATTTGGTTCCCATGGCTGTTTTGTGTGTCTGGATGAAGAACTGTTTGTCGAAGGTGAAGATGTTGGAGTTGAGGATGAAGTGGATGATTTGTAGGATGATGCTTGGAGATTGGCAGTTGTTGGTGTTGAGTACTGAGGCTGTTGCAGAGATGCCATCATCGTGGGGTATGCTGACACGCCCATTGTGATGAGGAATGTTCTCTGTTTGACTAGTCTGTGGGTACTGAGAAATCCGTAGTGTTGCGCCAGAAGCTGGAGGTTCCTTGTACAGTGGGCTTCAAAATGCCCTCAACATAGCCAGAGAGGTTCTCACGCAGGGTCCCATTGCCTGGTACGATTGGACATCCAGGTGTGCTGGCTTTGTGCATCTTTGGAAGGCGTTACTAGTCCCCTACACAAGAAGTATGTGGGATGGGAGTGTGTAGGATACCCTGAAGGTCTGGATCAAAGGTCTTGATCAGTCTGTTGAGTTGAAGGGTGTGTTCTTTGGTTGGATTTTTAAAATTCATTTGTGGAACTTGGGTGTTGCTGGCTGGCCAGCATTGATAGCCCATCCCTATTTGCCCTTGAGAAGGTGGTGGTGAGCTGCCTTCTTGAATCGTTGCAGTCCACTTGTTGTGGGTTGACCCACAATGGCAGTAGAGAGGGAAATCCAGAATTTTGACTCAATGACTGTGAAGGAAAGGTGGTATATTTCCAAGTCAGGTTGGTGAGTGGCTTGTACGGGAACTTGCAGGTGGTGGTGTTCCCAAGTACCTGCTGCCCTTGTCCTTCTAGATGGAAGTAATCCTGGGTTTGGAAGGTGCTATGAAGGTTCGTTGGTGAATTTCTGCAGTGCATCTTGTAGATGGTACATACTGCTGCTACTGCGAGCCAATGGTGGAGAGATTGAATGTTTGTAGATATGGTGCCAATCAAACGGGTTGCTTCGTCCTGGTTAGTGTCAAGCTTCTTGAGTATTGTTGGAGCTTCATCCATCCAGGCAAATGGGGACTATTCCATCACCCTCCTGACTTGTGCCTTGTAGATGGTGGACAGATGTTGGAGTGTCAAGAGGTGAGTTACTGGCTGCAGTATCCCTAGTCTCTGACCTGCACTTGTAGCCACTGTGGTGAGTCCAGTTGAGTTTCTGGTCAATGATAACCCCAAGGATGTTGACAGTGGGGGATTCACTGTAGGTGCCTAGCTATTGGCAAGTAGTTTCTGTGGTGTTCCTGGTTGTTCAGTTGTCAATATGCTTCTTTGCAGTAGTCCATACTATTCTGTACGACAATGGATCCTCCTTTGTCTGCTGGTTTGATGATACTATTGTGAATGGTCTTGAGAGCATGGATGGCATTGTGTTGTGCTTGGGTGATATTCTGCACTTTCTTGAGAGGGCGGCTAATGAATCTGGTGTTAAGACATTTCCTGATGGCTTGAGCATACATGCTAAGCCTAGGGCAGTGGCATTCTGGAGGGATCCATTTCGACGTTTTCTTTCTTGGTCACTGCACCACAGATCTATATGTTGACTGTTCTGGTTTGTAACTTGTCTCATTGGGCTGGCTGCTACATCTTGGGGTTTGTGGAAGAATTCCTGGAGCTTCATTCGCCAAAGAATTCCTCAGTGTCTGCCATGAGACCAATGAAAAATGTTGCTTATTCTTTGTCTTTATTATCCTTTGCTTAAACCACTCATTCTTTACTTTTCTTTCTACAGCTAATTTGTCTCTTAATCACCCCCTGCTTTCTCTTGCAAATGATTAAGTCCTGTTCACTCTAGCTCAATGAGCTCCGTTGCCCTTGGTGTGTCATGAAGAGCTCATATCTGCATGAAGTTGATTCCCAACAAGGTTTCAAGCTGCAGTGTGTAGCAAAACATTTTATTAATGACGCACATTGTGAGATGCCTCACTCTGGACAGATCCAGTACTAGGAGAAGAATTAGACATAAATGAAAGAAATTATGTTTTAATTGTGCACAGCATTAGTGAGATGATTTTTTTTATTCATTCGTAGGATGCGGGCATCACTGGCTACACCAGCGTTTATGCCTATCCCCAGAGGGCAGTTAAGATTTAACCACATTGCTGTTACTCTGGAGTCACATGTAGGCCTGACAAGGTAGAAGGGATTTTCCTAATAATCAGCTATAGTCATCATTCAAGTCTTAATTTCAGAAATTTCAAATTGCGCCATCTGGCATGGTGGGTTTCAAACCCATCTCCCCAGAAGAGGATCTGGGTGTCCGGATTATATCACTAAGTCATTGCCCCCTCTTAACGCATTGTGAGTTCAGTGTGTGGTTTTGGTCTTCTTAATTAAGGAAAGAATGTAAATGCATTGGAGGCATTTCAGGGAAGGTATACTTATTTAATACTATAAAGAGCATGTTGTCTTCTGAAGAAATGTTGATTGGGCTCAGCTTGTTTCTAATGGAGTTTAAAATCATGAAGGGTAATGATTGAAATTTATAAAGTTAAAAATCACATAACATCAGGTTATAGTCCAACAGGTTTATTTGGATATGTTTCCCGGTGTTCTGTGAATTTTAACTTTGTCCATGCCAGTCCAACACTGGCACTTCCAAATCATGAAATTTATAAGATCTTGAGTGGTCTTGACAAGATGGATATAGAAAGGATGTTTCCTCTTGAGGGTGAGTCCAGAAGTAGAGGACATTGTCCTAAAATTTGGGGTGCCTTTTCAGGACAGTGACTAGAGATTTTTTCTTTTCTCTCAGACAGTTGTGTGACTTTGGACGTTTGTGCCTTGAAGAGTGTTGGTGGGGGGAAAGGCCATTGGATATATTGAAGGCAGGGGTATAGGGGTGCTTGGGAATATGGAATTTGAAACAAACAGATTAGCCAAGATCTTATTGAATAGCAGAGCAGGCTTGAGGGGCCTACTCCTACTCTTAATTTATATGACTGCTAATTCGCATCTCACCATGTTTGAGGTCGGACTTGACTGGGAGCTCACCAGGAGGACAATTCAGCTTTAACTGTAGAATGTAAAAGTCACAAACTTTATTACATCACCAGTTATTGTGCTGAACGCTCTGCCTGATTCATTTAACTTCCTCCATGTTTTGCTTTGGGCTTAAGCACTGTAAACTGGGATGACCTTTTCACCTACATTGGTTGGAATGAAAAATGAAGGCCAAGTCATATATATAAGTACGCTTGTTTGGATTCATTCTTTTGTCTTATCTTTTAAATTCATTGTCGGTGAATTTGAGTTGTTAACTTTGAAAGGATTTCCCTAAAGGAGTTTGTAAATAAGTGAACATGCGTTTTGTAGCACAAACATCTTTTACTCTGCATGACTCAAGTGAAGGAGATAAAATTTGTAAATAGCCAGAAACACTGTAAGTAATCACATTCAAAGAAGCACTGCAGTGACCCAATTTTTATCATTTCACTTCAAAACAACGTGCCAGCTTTGATTTGACACATTTTTGGAAATGTTTTATTTTATAAGACAATAAGATATAGGAGCAGAATTAGGCCATTTGGTCCATCGAGGCTGCTCTGCCATTCGATCATGAGTGATATGTTTCTCAACTCTATTCTCCTGCTTTCTCCCCCTAACCCTTGATCCCTTATCAATTAAGAGCTTATCGATCTCTCTGTCTTAAGTACACTCACTGACTCAGCCTCCACAGCACTCTGCAGCAATGAGTTTCACAGATTAACTACCCTTTGGCTGAAGAAATTCCTCCTCATCTCAGTTCTAAAGGGTCGTCCCTTCGCTGTGAGGCTGTGCTGTTGAGTCCTAGTCTCTCCTAATAGTGGAAACTTCATCTCCACATCCACTCTATCCAGTCCTCTCAGTATGCTGTAAGTTTCAATCGGATCCTCTCTCATCCTTCTAAATTCCATCAGGATCAGACCCAGAGTCTACAACCTCTCCACATATGACAAACTTTTCATCCCCAGGATCACTCTTGTAAACATCCTCTTGACTCCCTCCAACACCAGCACATCCTTCCTTTGATACTGGACCCAAAACTGCTCACAATATTCCAAATGTTGTCTGACCAGAGCCTTATGCAGCCTCAGCAGAACATCTCTGCTCTTGTATTCTAACCCTGCTTGAAATGAATACCAACATTATGTTTGCCTTCCTCACTGCCAACTGAACCTGCAGAATCCTGAACCAGGCCTCCGAAATCCCTTTGTGCCTTAGATTTCTTTTACCTTTTATAAAAAAGTCTATGCCTCTACTCTTTCTACCACAGTGCATAACCTCACACTTTCCTACATTGTATTCCATCTGCCAATTCTTTGTCCATGCTCTTAGTATGTCCAAGTCCTTCTGCAGCCTCCCCACTTCCAAAACACTACCTGGTCCTCCACCTAACTTTGTGTCATCTGCAAGCTTAGCATCAATACCCTCAGCTCCTTCATTGAGAGTGTTAATATATAATGTGAATGGTTGTGGTTCAACACCGACACCTATGGAACTCCACTAGTCACCAGCTGCCACCCTGAAGAAACCACTTTATCCCTACTCTCCATTTTCTGCCAGTCAGCCAATACTCTTCACATTCCAGTATCTTGCCACTGACACTATGGGCTGTTATCTTATTAGCAGCCTCCTGGGTGGCACCTTGTCAATTTGATGTTTGGGTCACCTGGCTTTCAAACACGACTTGGATAATGTCAATTAAATAAAGAACTGCAGATGCTGGAGATGTGAAACAAAAACAGAAATTGCTGGAGAAACTCAACAGGTCTGGCAGCATCTGTGGGGACAGAGCAGAGTTAACTTTCGAGTCCAGTGACTCTATCAGGTACTTGATCATGTGACATTTTCTTGCTATTTTCAATTATTACATTTACCTTATCTGAGTGTCTTAATATCACCAAGCTCAAAATAAATTATTTGACTTTTTTGTTGGAAGATGAAAAGGGTACTTTGAAAAATAAATAATAACACCAAAAAGAAAGATTTAACAGGGTGTGTTTGTTCCACAAAAAAACTACGTGCAATATTTCCACAACATCAGAAACGTCAGATAAATCAATAATATTTTTTGGTGTAACAATGGAATTTAAAAGTTTTGTTCTGTGTTATGACATTTTACAAAACAAATCATAAATATGATACGTAACATTAAAATCAAAATTAATTCAATTCAAAAATGTTCCTCCCTCTCTCCCTACTCTGTCTCCCCCCTAGTTTGTGTCTCTATCCCTATTCTAGTTTATGTTTTCTTCTCTCACTCATCCTCCCCAATTTACCTTTTGCTCTCTCCATTCCTCCCTTAGTTGTTGTTTCCTTCCAACTCTGTGTTTCTCTCTTACCGCTGATGTATTTTATTTTGTCTCTAATATCCAATTGACATTTCACACAATGTTTTTATGAAATTTTTATTTGAATTATTTGAATAATACACTTCATTAAAATTAATCAACAATGATTGTGCATTGTACTCCATGTCAATGTGCATGATTAGACTTTTAGTACTTCTTTCAGTAATATTGGCTCCAAATAGTCCCTGTTTCTTCAGCTCTACCATTCTAAGAATGCCAGACAGGGCTATGTGGAAAGAATATTGTGGTGCACCACAAAGCAAAAGCCTCAGTTTCCTTTATGAGTTTTTAATTTCAACATCATTTTGAACATTTTGGCTTTTCAGAATTCCTTTACTTATAATTCTCTTCCCATTTATTAACTTACACTGTATACTTGGTTAGATAATTTGTGTTTATTTAATTCACAAGTCGCCCCATTAATCAAAAACATTCAGTATTGCTGTTTCACTGAATCTTTTAGCCAAGACATTCTATAAGAATCAGGAATCACTGATAGCTTTTTAATAGCACTTTAGTAAACTGTAACACAGTGTGAGTTGTAACAATTTCAAATTTAGGACATCCATTGCTGTTGGGCTTTTTGTTCTCTCCTGACCTGTGGAGACAATTTGAAGAAAACAAATAAAAACAAATCAAAGTGAAGTTCAGATAACCATCGCATATGAAACATAATGCCTTCTGGTGGTGACAAATATTCTAAGTAATTTGGAAATCCATCAAGGGACCATCTATCTTTTAACGAACTCCTGTTATGATCAAACAACTGAAACACAATTAGCATCAATCATATATCTAAAGAATTCTGAAGACTGGTATTCCTGCAGGCATTAGCTGATTTTTAACTAAATTGTGACAAATAACACTGAATATTTTATGGTCAAAGTTAATTTATATAGTTTTTTTTGAGAAAAGCGTAAGTCTGTAAGTATTTTAATACTTAGCTTTGTAAAACTTGTTTACTTATGAAAAATCCTTCACACTGTCAAAGTTCCATTTGGAGCTGTAATATGCAGACATGTTGAGCACTAAATATTCTCCTCTATCTGTTCTGTGATTTGTTTGATTCTATTAACAGTATCAGAAGTAGTTGTCCTATCTGGACTCTGTAAAAACTCCAATGTATTCAGAACTCAGATACGCATACGCTATCCTGCTGTCATTGATTGACAGTGTTTCTTTGACCCCAACACTTTGAACTCTTGTCCGATTTTCAAATCTGCACAGCGACTTTGCCCACCTAATTGTCATGGTTTCCTCAAACATTACACTGCTATTGTCACCCTCCAATTGCTTGATTCTTGTCTTTCAAGCAAACCTCTTTTCTTTACCTCATTGTCAGTGGCAGTGGTCTTCACCCACTTCTGTTCTTCTCTGGAATTCCCTCCCTAAACCTATCCCATCACTGCTCAAAGTCTTTGTAAGTGTTTAGAAATCCACCTTTGAGGCTAAGTTCATTTACCTCTCTTGCCTTAATTCAGCAGTGCTTTTTATTGTAATTTATTTTCTTCTATTTAGACTTGGGATTCTTTTTTATTTGATTTGACTTATTATTGGCACTTGTACCGGAGTATAGTGAGAAGTATTGGCTCCTGTGCTTTAGAGGCAGATTGTTCTATACAAGTGCATCAGGGTAATAGAACATAATGCAGGATACAATGTTATGGCTGCTGAGAAGGTGCAGAGAGAGGGAGTAACATTAAATAGGTCCATTCAAAAGTCTGATAACAGCTGGAAAGAAGCTGCTCTTGAATCTGTTTGTACATGTATATAGACTTTTATATCTTCTGCCTAATGGAAGAGGGTGGAAGAGGGTATAACCAGGGTGGAAAGGGTTTCTGATTATGTTGAGAAAGTGAGGTCTGCAGATGCTGGAGATCAGAGATGGAAATGTGTTGCTGGAAAAGCGCAGCAGGTCAGGCAGCATCTAGGGAACAGGAGAATCGACGTTTCGGGCATTAGCCTGATTCCTGAAGAAGGGCTAATGCCCGAAACGTCGATTCTCCTGTTCCCTAGATGCTGCCTGACCTGCTGTGCTTTTCCAGCAACACATTTCCATTTCTGATTATGTTGGTTGCTTTCCCAAAAGAAGTATAGACAAAGTCATGGATATACGAAAGTTACTGTGAAAACATTGTTGTGATGTAAAGGATAGGATCATCAACAGACATATTATAAACAGAATAAGGGTGACAAATACACATTAACAATATAGATTGCATAATGTCAGCATAGTTGGAGGATTTAAGAGGGAGTTTGATTAATTCCGAAGTGTTGTCCGACAGAAATTGCTACGCAGATAAAGGTATGACCAAGACAGCATCCTTACAGCACACTCCCATGTTAATTGGTAATCCCTCTAATGCACTCACACTGTTTTGGTAAATGTGCGCATGCATTTTTAATTTAACAATTATGGCTCATAATTCAGTATTTGAAATAATAAGTTCCAATGATTACAAGAAATTTTCACATTCCTTTTTAACTCAATTTCACCTACATATGTTCAAAAACATTAAAATGCATGTAGAAATGTCTGTAAATATGAATTTTGAGATTGCATGCCCAGGAATGGTATCTGTCACACAATTTTTATTTACTAACCAGTAATAAAAATTAGCCACATCCAGAGTTACAATTAGCTAGATGTATATAGTATTGAACAATATAGTATTGAACAATACAGTCTCGAAATAGTGTACAGAAATAATTAGCATACAATAGTTTCTGAAAAATTACTTAAAACAATGGCTAAACAGTATCAGCTGTGTAGCCACTGTTTCATAGAATCCCTACAGTGTAGAAACAGGCCATTTGACCCAACAAGTCTATACCGACCCTCCAAAGAGTATCCCAGCCGATTCCCCCTGACCAACTTACACATCCCTGAACACTATGGTCAATTCAGCACGGCCAATCTTTGGATTGTGGAGGGAAACCCATGCAAACACAGGGAGAATCTGCAAACACCACACAGATAGACACCCAAGACTGGAATTGAACCCAGCTCCCTGGTGCTGTGAGGCAGCGGTGCTAACCACTGAGCCACTATGTCTATGTTATTAAGAGCATCATATTCTTACTTGCTTTCGATATGTTAGACACTAAGAGCTTCATGGTTGCCTGTGTGCTGCTCCATAATCTGGAGTTCCCTTTTTAAGGCCCTCTGTTTTACCACCTTTAAGTTTGTTATGTTCTCTGCTGCCATCATCATCAGTGAAGATATTGATCGCAGAGGCCTCTTCGTCTTTCTGGGCAGCATCATATCACCCTGCAGAAAAGGTGCTTCTAGTCAAACATTAAGAGGTATCATGGTTTCTGCGGACCTTATTAACCTCTTCTGTGGTTTTTAAGTAATTTTTATAGTATACAGCTGGCCAGGCTGTAATTTGAGCCATTCTGCAGATGTCCTAAATTTGAAGAGTGAAATCCTTTAATGACCGTAGGCCTCAATTTTGAATTACAGTACTGCATATAGTCACCAGATTCATTCTTCCACCAGTTATTGGTAACATATTTATTTTTTAATTGTACATGCTTTTACTGCAGCAGGAAAGATAAATATTATAATACATGAAATAAACAAGAAAGCTGAATTAGTCTAAAATTGGTAGAAGATAATATAGACAAATATTATCATAATTCCTGCTTTGTTTCATTTTGTAATGGGTCACCAGTGAATAAACTATATTTATTTCATTGAAGACTTCATTGTTCTCAGTGTTGACTCCTTTCTGCAGATTGTAATTATGGAAATTCTACAAACTTAGCTTTTCAGTCAGAGACAAAAGGCATAAGTTACTCGACCATCACACACATGGGAGAGCAGAGCCAGCAGATGGAGGGGTCATTATCTGTTGTGTGACACCATCATTCATTATGACTCAATCGGTCTTGTAGTTTTGTGAATTGACTTTGAGAGGCAAGGCAAAGGGCTGAATTTTACAAGAAATTAGCAAAGTCACAATCTTGGCGAGGATTTCTCTCCATGATTCCTAGCAGGTTTTCTCACACCATTATTTGCAACTGGCCTCATTGGCTATGTACTATGCCTCTGTGTTGTTCCACTTGCACTATCTTGTCTCTTGCCTCTTGTCAAGATGTCTCCGGATTCTTGGTACCAATTTTAAAGGCCAGCCATATGCCAGGTAACGTGCTGCCAGCCTGGAGTGGCCCTTCACATTGCAGGTAGTGGGAGGAAAACCAAAAATAAAAGCTTCTCAGGACACCAATACGGCACTGGTGGCTCCACTTGCTTGCAAATTTAAGTGCACATTTGTAAATAGTAGAAAGTGAGGACTGCAGATGCTGGAGATCAGAGTCGAAAGTGTGGTGCTGGAAAAGCACAGCAGGTCAGGCTGCTTCCGAGGAGCAGGAGAATCAATATTTCAGGCATAAGCCAGTCCTGATAAAGGGCTTATGCCTGAAACGTTGATTCTCCTGCTCCTTGGATGCTGCCTGACACACTTGTTTTTCCAGCACCACACTCTCGACCCACGTTTGTAAATAAACATTTTCTAATCAACTTTTTCAGTGATATCATTATAAACTTCTGGAGAGGTGGGACTTGAATACAGGTGTCCAGGCTCAGAGGTAGGGTCACTATCACAACACCACATATATAAATATTTTAGAATGCCCTTCAGCAACAAGTCCACCCCCAATATTTATCACCATTGAAAATCATGGCAAGCTGCCTGGTTTTGTGCATGACAGTGAACCTTTCAGGTATGGCTGAAGAGACAAAGTGCAAAATTGCAAGACAAAGGAACACAAGGCAAAGGAAGAGGCAATGTGAGGGCAGAAGCAGGATCAATGTAAGTGAGTGCTAAGAAACCAAGCAAGGAACCCTGAGATGCACTCTGAGTTCCTGTCCCTCTGGGCAAAGTATCCTGACACCAGCATCAAAATGAAGGATACCAGTGTGCTTTAGAGTGCAACACTGAAGTGCAGAACTGTTCTATACGTGGGTTGGAGATTTGCTATGATATTGCATTGAAGTTGGTGTGTGTATGATCACAAGTCTGTAGACAGTGTTTGTGAGCAGTTGCTGCCCATGGATAGTACCTTGTGACGTTGAAGATTTCTGTGCAAAATGGAGGCCTAGAGGAGTGAGCTGGAGTTTCCAGGTACACACTCTGAATTTCATGTCAGGAAGTGTTGCCATCTAGTTTCTATCAGTCTCATGGGTGAATAGAAAAGTGTATAATCAATGAGGTGAGATCAGGTAGTACTGACTTTTTATTGTCTATAGATAGTTGTGACTAGGTATTTCATTGCTCAGACATGAAATTCTCTTCTCAACATTCAACACTCAGATGGAAAATCTGTCTTTTTGCTCTAGATGTAAAGAATATGATTTCTTCTGAACTCACCCCATTTTCCCAACTGACTCAGCAATGCCCATGTCCTTCAAGAATTGGGAAAATTCCATCAAAGTTATTCTCATTTTTGTGGCCAATATCTGGACTTTAACCTATTTGGAAGAGATGACACCATAAACTCCAAGGGTGAATATAAAACAGTTCGCGAAGTCAATTAGATCCCAAGTTAAGTTAACTTGTCTGAGCAGGTGCTGCCTGGTGAAGTTTTCTAATACCACAGTACACTCAATGGTGATTTTGAATCTATTTTGACATCAGTATTTGGTCTAGAAGGTATTCAGTTGCATCATTTGACCTTAAAACCCAATATGAGTCGTCTAATTTTCCTTCCAGTTTTTCCACATGTTCCGTTTTAATAATGTCTCAAATATGTAGTAGAAGCTTTAATACTTGCTGTGGAAAAAACATTTCAAATTAATAATACCCTTGGCACTTAATCACATTGTTTAATCTGCAGTGATATTTCACATTTAACTGTGGACACTGCTTTATTCCGCTTAATATTACAGAATAAGTGATGTCTATTTATTGTTTGATTGTTTTTATCTTTGAGATTGAGGACAGTATTAATCATGAAGTTTCCTGATAATTACGAAGGAAGATAGCAAGGAATATGATATCATCTCGACAACATCTTATTCATAGCATGAGAAAAGCTCTAGGCATGGATTCTGTAGTCAATCTGATTGTGGTGCGAGACAATGACAACTCACTCTTCAAATGTGGTCCAGTTCTCTTGCTCGTGGTTGTTGCAAGATGTTTTCTCTTTCACATATAAATTGCAATGTTACATTTAGATTTCAAACACTAAAGTAACATATCAGGACATATTGAGTATACTGCGTATTTCTGGAAAGTATGCTACATATGTACATATGCAGATTAGGAGGTCATGTGTTGCAGTCCCTTTGCCAATGCCAGGTTCAAGTCCCACCTCAGAACTCAATAGTTCCTAATGCCGTTCACCAGGTCAAGAGACAACCTACACATCGGTCAAGCAGAAAAAGTGAGAGAGATTTCTGATCAGCCATGTTTGGAAAGAATATTAGAGCTTCATTACCATCCAAAGCTGCAGACTACATGATGAATATAAAATGCATGTTACCACAGCAACTCAGAATCCTGGTGATCTGTAACACAGCAACACATATATATTCATTAATATTCATTAATTACTGATGCCAGACTATTGTCATTTTATATTGTGCAAACCTGAATAACATCCTATTCTAGGATTCCTGATGCCCAAAATGTTTTTTTTCCTGCTCCTTGGATGCTGCCTGGCCTGCTGCGCTTTTCCAGCAGCGCATTTTCGGCTCTAACATCCTATTCTCACTACATTTTACATTCATATATAATTCAGAATTTCCTGAGCTCAAATTCTCACCATATTAATGTAATTAATGACAATTGTAAGAGATCTGCCCTTGTGTTAAATGGATACCACCATTGGTGGGGAGATGGTCCTGCAGTGTTTTATGTCACTGGACTGGTAATCAAGGAGCCATGTTCACTCTCTGTGAACATGGTTCCATAATATTCATTCAAGAAATAAATTTGCCATCCTTATCTGGTCTGGCCTACATGACATAATAAACGTGGTCAATCTTTTACTTAAGAAAAGTAGAAGGGGAATTACCCCACAGCAGTCACCACTAGTACATACCACCATGGACCCAGCAGTGACATAAAACCACAGTTACTGACTGGGAAAACAAAACAGAATTAAGTTTCAAACCTAACTGTATGAATGGAAAGTTCAAAGATATTGTATAATGGAATGGTTCTGAAGGAGTTGAATGTTCACATTAGGTTGAGATCTATCCAGTCTGGAGCTGCCACAGTCTTTGGGTGGAGATTGCTGAATTCTGAATGAATACCTGAATGGAACTCTCTTATTCTCTCCCTTTTGAAGGACAAAGCAACCATTGGCAACACAAACTGAAGAAAAATAATTGGACATCAAGAACTAAAGAGATCTGTAATATTTGCTACTGCTCAGGATACAAGACAATGGTCTCAAGTTAAAATCTGCATGCCTCAAGAATATGCTAAAGACATTACATTCTATATTCCTTCCATATTCCTTTTGAATTGTATATTTTCTCTTTTTACTTTGTCTGTAGGCTTGACTTCATTATTTTTTGCGGGGTTAGCAGATATCAAACTTACCCTTTATTTCCCTGAAGAATAGCTTGTAACAGGATCCTTACAGTTTCTGATGAACTGCTTATCCATATTTTAGTTGGCGAAAAGTACGGCCTCATGCTAAATAGAATAGAAATCTTTGTGGTCAACAAAGCAGGTTGAAAAGATAGGAGTCAATTCACCTCACCTCACCTGATTGTAACACTAGGAATAGATGTTGTTTCAAATTTATAAACCGAAGGGAAGCATTACTAATATGTAGGTAATAAGGAAAATTAAATACTTACTATCTGACATCATTACAGTCAGGATCTTAGTGTGAAGACATGCCTATGATCAGAAACTGGCTTCTGGTAATTCTGTCAAAAACTGCATTTTAAACTGAAGAACTAAAATATTTGTATTGAATAATATGCAACTCCACAAAACAAAATTGAATAGGAAAATGGATAAATGGCACTGCATATTTTGTAGCGGGGAATCCTGGGGAGAGATTTTAACAACGCAATGCTTTCTTTTCCTGTGGGCTTCAATTGTACTCAGAAACTTTACAAATGCAGAGCTGACTTTCAATCATTGGACAGTGCATGGAATCATTTATTGGAGTCCAGTTTCTTTTTTAAAAGTGTGTGTGCGAATGAATGTCTTCAAAGCAAGTGTCATACTGCAACAAAACTGTCTTTGTTATATCGTTTAGATTTTAAGGTGGCGTTTCTGGCAAAACTGTCAGCATTTGCCAATGTTATCCATTGACAATGACAGCAATTTTAATTGTACACACATTTGTAGTTTTTTATGTGTGGTTTTCTTTGAGATCACATTAAGCTCATTTGTGGGTGGCATGCTGGCTCAGTGGTTAGCACTGCTGCCTCACAGCGCCAAGGACCCGGGTTTGATTCCAGCCTCGGGCGACTGTCTGTGTGGAGTTTGTACATTCTCCCTGTATCTGCTTGGGTCTCCTCGTGATGCTCCGGTTTCCTCCCACACTCCAAAGATGCGCAAGTTAGGTGAATTGGCCATACTAACATGATCCATAGTATTCAGGGATGTGTAGGTTAGGTGCTTTGGTCAGGGGAAATGTAGAGGGGAATAGGATAGGGGAATGGGTCTGGGTGGGTTACTCTTTGGAGGGTCAATGTGGACGTGTTGGCCTGTTTCCATGCTGTAGGGATCCTATGAAATCAGTAGTGAATGTTGCTGGTTTGTGTCTGACCTTAAAATCCATGTCTAAATAGAAAATCGTAATCATCATGACTGGGGTTGTTAATTATTTCTATACTTAAATCCAACGTCTGTCTTATTACAAAGTGTCATGTATTCAATCAGTATATCACATTTCCTCGTGTTCTTGTCATGATTGGTTGATATATCATAAAAAGAAACCAATCACTATAAACTGAATAATTAAACAATACCTATTGGTTCACATACGACAGAACATGTTGAAAACCAACAAATGCACCAGCAGGTTAAAAAGTATCAATAAGTATCTAATCAATATATTTTTGAAGATGAGCCAGTTTTGACTCTGTGCACTTTGCAATTGCATTCTGCATTAAGAATTCAGCACAAACTTTTCAATAGAGTTAATGGATTGATCTTATTCCAGTGGATTTTGGTGAGTAGTTTTTGAGCAATATAGGAATCATGTTATGAACCAGGCACCTGATATGAACTCTCAAGATGCTTACCAATTTTGGTCATGCATTTTATACAACATTCTGTCCATATGTTTTCCAATCTCCAGATTATGTGAGGATACTAAACTCAGTCGAGGCAATGGGAGAAACAGAGGAGAAAAGAAAACATCTCTCATGAGAGTATTAATGTGCTATATAATTACATTATGTTACAAATGTTGTTTGAGAGCTGTACCTTTCAGTATCAATGAAGTATGTAATAATTTATCTTTTGTTGGATTCATGACACCCATTGAGTTCATGGTATCATGAGTAGGAGCAGATTATACAGGATCCCAGCACCCACTGTAAGGACTGGCACTTTGGTATGATCTTCAAAAAAACCCCAAGACCTAAAATTGTTAATAAACAGAAAAACTGCAATAACTGCATCCATCCAGGGCAGCAACAAGGCTCAATAGTTAACACTGCTGCCTCACAGAGCCAGGGACCCACGTTTGATTCCACTGTTTGGGTGACTGTCTCTGTGGAGTTTGCACATTCTCCCCGTGTCTGCGTGGATTTCCTCCGGGTGCTCCAGTTTCCTGCCACAGTCGAAAGATGTGCAGTTTCAGTAGATTGGCTATGCTGAATTTCCCATAGTATTCAGGGATGTGTAGGTTAGGTGTGTTCGTTATGGGAAATGTAGTGTTACAGGAGTTGGGTTGGGGGATGGAATGATCTTCGGAGGGTCAGTGTGGACACGTTGGGCTGAATGACTTGTTTTCATACTGTAGGGATTCTATGAATCACTCTAGTCTGTGAACATTTTTGTGAATTCTTCAACACATTGGTGATAGTTATGCAATGGAGCTGTGCGCAGAGGGTCTGAATGCCAGTGAGGCCTATCAGCTTCCAAGAATTCTTCATCTGGCAGCGTGCAGGAAATACACTCCAGAAGGAGACTCATCACAGCTGGATGATGGGACATCTGTTTTGCTGTGCTGAAACAGTCCAAAACAGACTTTTCATCCTGGATCAAAATTAACATGACAAGTTTAAAAATAACTTTCATCATCTTGCTAATCTGAGTTTCTGGCCAGGGTACTATATACAGGACTCCCAAATTTTTATACCAAGTTTGCATCTCACCAATTGGATGATTTGAGTAGTGCCAGATGTACATTCTGTTTGGTCATGGTCCAATTTTCTTTTATATTTTATCAGCTGCAATATAGCAAAATTAAATAAGACCTTAAATTTTAGTGACAAGCTTTAACATCGCTTGGCTATTAGCAAACATGTAAGCTTTTAATAAACAGTCTAAATAATATAATACAACTTTGGATTGAGCAGATTAACTGGTATTGCAAATGTATTCTGTACCCAAACCAAGGTGATGGGTGATACGATATAAGGAACGATCAGACACAGGTAACTATATACTGGGTCATTGGTGAAGCATTGTGAGCTGTAATACCAAGAGGACCATGGTTTGGATATTATTGCCTGAAACAATGCTGATTTGTTTTAAACATTCCTTTAAATTGCCAGGAATTCCCTCAGAACTGCCGTAATCTGATCCTTATCTTCACTTTCTAATTTTGTTAGATTGATGAAATAGTCCGAAACCAGAGAGCAGGCTGATAATTGGTGGAGATTGGGAGGGGGCGGGGATGTGGTAGGATTGGTTGGCCTCCTGAGAGTAGTTTTTTACGGACAAAAATGTATTTTTCCAGTAATGTTTTCCAAACACTCCAGGAGAGAATAAAACCCTTGGAGGAGCATTCAGTGCTCACATCTATTGCTGGCAGTCACCATGATGGGGACAATCAGGCTCTTACTGCTCCTCTCCACCCTCATGTTGGCAGGTTGGAATGTTTTGCTTTTTGTGTGCATGTCTTTCTCTTGTGAAAAGACAGTTGGTAGGAAGCTAGAGGAAATTCAACGGGACGTGTGTGATGACAGCGGGGAAATTCCGCATGCACAATAACCATTGCGCTTTCGAGTGTTGAGGGCTCTTGAATCAATTAAGGAACGACAGCTCCCTGACCTGGAATCGGCGCTTGAATAATTGTTAATTGCAATGGTCCGATCTTTTAAGTAACTGTTTATTTAGACATTTAAAAGCGGTCTAAAAGGAGCCCCGTGCGATTCAACCTTCATATCTTTCCATCTATGTTAGCGAACGTGGTCCGGATTTGTTTGTCTCTCAAATCTAACTACAGAGGCTGGAGAATTTCTGTGTGAAATACTGATCTCGCTTCACAGGGAGACAGTCTTGTTGGGTATTTCTGAAACTCTCGAATTTGAGAAAGATAAGTATTTAAATATAAAGCACTGGTTTCATAATTGTACGCAGTGGCAGAGTTGCTGTCGCTGTTTTAAAAACGGCTTCCTGTTCTGTTTGTATGAGCTTGTTTTGAAAAGGTGGAGTTGAGTAAAGTTACTCTGTTGTGTGTGGAAGTGATTACTCCAGGTAATTGGAAGGTTGGAGTTTTCTTACAAGGGTGATAGAGCTTCCGGTCAACATTAATGTTTAAAAGTAAAGTTTCCCTTTTCCCCAGAGGGACAGTAATAGGATAGGAGTAGAATAAAGCTTACTTGAACCTACATCCTCCTCAGCTTTTCAGATGATATTCCCTTCCTTTCCAAAATGGAGAAAAGCAGAAAAAGGACATTCAAGACAGTTTTATTCCCTTTAACTCTCATTTATTGGTGAGACTGTTTCCTTCCTCGAGCACCAATTTAAATTAGAGGCAACCCTGATTAACAGCAAATAGATGCTGCCTTTCATTGAGCTGTTTTAACTTGACTGAAGGAATGCTCTGTGGTCGAAATGTAAAGACCAACAAAGCCTGTTATAATACTGTAGTGATAATTGTGGGCTGACCACCTCTCCTCCTTGAACATGATTACTGACAGCTAACATATAAACAGCTTTTAAAAAAAAAAGCCCAATTCAAAAAAACGTTGCTCCTCCAGAAAGTAATTTGAACTATTTTATAACTCCCTCTCCATTATGAATTGTGGCTTCAGTTGGTTTAAAATAAATGCAGGTGAAAGTAGTATTATCTGAGCTAACTGTTTCCTTTGTCATTATATTAGTTACTGTTTCCTTTGTCATTATATTAGTTATCAATTTGAAGTTTAATGGTGATCCACAACTGCCACTGTTTTAATTTTCTGTAGGGAATGTTTGAGTTTGTTATTGAATTCTGGTTATTTTATTGAGAGAGATTTTCCTGCCTTGTCTGTTGTTCCAGCTAGTGTTCAGACTCTGAAAGCCATGGCTTATTTGGTTGTCCTGCTCTTGACCTCCTGACAGTCTGAAATACAACCCAATGCTGAAGAGTGGTGATCAACTGTGAGAGACCGCAGACTAATTGGAACTGTGCATCAATGGGAAAGAGAGCAGATATGCCATGTGGTTTACCTTAATGTTTCAGATGGAAGTTATGCTTTAGTTTCCCATCTTAATTTGTTTGCAGATTTTTCTTTTGTTTATACTGAATATGGATTGGCAGCAAAGAGCCAATTACATTTTTCTTGATATAACTTCATGATGACAGGATTGCATATTTACAATTGGAATTTGTTTTGGATACCTGGCATCAATTGCTGTGCCTTTTTAACTAGCACGTAAGTTCTGAATGTTGGATGCTGCATGTAAATCCCTCATTGATGGCTAACACTATTTCTGTCAACCTTGCTAATTGTTTCTGTCATGTTTGTACCAGAAACAATGGTGTTGTAATGAGTGCTGATGCCTTTGAAGTGATTATGATTAATGAGTATAAAGTAATTAATTACCTCTTTCATGTCTATTATACTTTGCCCTAAAGTGGTGGGAAAATACCTTAATCATCTGGAATTTCCTGAAATCCTGCTTTTATATTATTGCAAGTTGCTGAGTTAGATGTTTGATAAAAATCCTTCCATATAGCTGAACTCTGTCTGGGGTCGAAGCCACAAATCGGTTGTAAAATTGGAATTATGACTTTGACTTTCTGTGGAATTAAAAGTTGTGCCAAAGGACTGAAGGGGTGAGCAAATGTAGCATATCTACTTCATAACAAAAGGAGACTGGAATGAGATGGGGAAATTTGGAAGACGGTTACCTCTGTTATGGGCAAGGTGCCAGAGACTATAATACAGAATGAAATATTGTGAACACTTGGTGAAATGTGGATAGTCAAATGTAGATAGGAGCAGGACTATGCAATTCAGCTCTTTGAGGCAGCTTCACCAGTCATTATGATCATGTCTGATCTCTAATCAGTTCCTGCTGCTTCTTCCCCACCCACTCTTTGACCCTTTTAGTCCTAAGTGCCGTATCCAAGTCCTTCTTGAAATTATACAATATTTTGGTCTCCACTGCTGTCTGTGATAGTGAATTCCACAGGCTTACTGCTGACTGGGTGAGAAAATTTTCCATTTTTCCCTGCCATTGGGAATATCCTTTGTCTTGTCCTGTTGAAGTTTTATAGATTTCTGAGATGACCCCTTATTCTTCTGAATTTGAGCACGTATAATCCGAATCGATTCAATCTTTCTTTGTACATCAGTCCTGCCATCCCAGGAACCTATCTAGTAAACTTGACTATACTCCCCCTGTAGCAAGAACATCTATCCTCTGATAAGGGGACGAAGGATGAATGCAATATTTCAGGAGTGGCCTCTGCTCCTGTGCCCAAACTCTCTTACTATGAAGGCCAACATACCATTTGACTTTTTTTTGCCTGCATGATTACTGTCAACTGTTGCATATGATGACACCCAGGTCTCATTGCACATTCCTCTCTCTGTTTATAGCCATTCAAATAATAGTCTGCCATCCTGTTTTTGCGAGGTAAAAACAAGGACTGCAGATGCTGGAAACCAGAGTATAGATTAGAGTGGTGCTGGAAAAGCACAGCAGGTCAGGCAGCATCTGAGGAGCAGGAAAATCGACGTTTCGGGCAAAAAGCCTTCATCTATTCCTGATGAAGGGCTTTTGCCTGAAACATCGATTTTCTTGCTCCTCAGATGCTGCCTGACCTGCTGTGCTTTTCCAGCACCACTCTAATCTAGATCCTGTTTTTGCTGCCAAAGTGGATAACCTCGCATTAAACTGATCCACATTAAACTGTATCTGCAATTCAGCCTGTCCACTGTTTGTCCAAATTATACTGAAGCATCTCTCCATCCTCCTCAGTTCACCCTCCCATCTCGCTTTTTGCTGTTTGCAGATTTGGAACTGCTATGCTTAATTCCCTCATCCAAGTTGTTTAATATACGTTGTGAATAGTCACTGTCTTCTAATCGGTAAAAGATCATATCAAAACAATGGGAGGAGGGTCCATAAAAACATTCAGAGATGAGAGACGACAATTAGAAAGAGAAGCCTGAAAAGTTGAAGTTGCTTTTCCTCCATGAAAGAATGCTATGGATGACTGGGAGTTTATGAACAGGCAGAAAGTGATGATTAGTGAAACTAAAATGTGATGATTTTGATTACTTTCAGCGAGGATGAATAGATTGTGCAATTCTTTACCACAAAGCTTGCTTAAAATACATTCCATATATTTGTTCTTTTTAATAGGATAGTTATTTGAAGAAAACAACTATTATGGGGTATTAGGCGTACACAGATCTTTGGGTTCGGCTGATTGTTCATGGTTGGGGTGTTGTTTGATCTGTTAATGTGCTGTAATATACTATGAAGAGACTCTTGTTGAGCAGTAATGCAGACATCAGAAGTTAAGTTTGTCCTATACTTGTCCTGCCAACAGATAAGCATTGGTGTAAAGTGTGGAAATTTTAGTTTTAATTTAATCAATACTTAATGATGCTGTTTCCTTTCTCATCAGTTGATTCAATGACAACAAGAAAAAATGCCCTTCATAATTTTCTGAAGACTTCTGGACATGTTTTGATTAAAAAGTCCCTGCAGCAAAAGTCAAAAAGAATGGATAACATTGAACAGTGTGCAAAGCGATGTATGAAATTCAAAGGATTTGTTTGCAGGTAATTAGATATAAAAGACTGTTTGGCCAATAATTCAATTCTGTTTAGGGGCTGGGCATGTTAGCGATACAATGGGGTTGGAGATTGTAATGGTGGATATCAGTGCAGGGCTATTGCTTGCTTAATAATTGCTGCCATATCAACCTTTACAACTTCTAAACTTACCACCTCATTCTCTCCTTTCAAATGCACAAGGAACATCAAGGTGGGTCTGCATGGGGAAAAGTTAAGAATTATCAACAAATAGAAAGGTATCCAAAAGCAAGTTTGTACCCTATAGTTTCCCTTGTCAAAATGGCACCCAGTGACTGGATCCCTGTTTGTACTGACTTCAGAAACTGGCTTCAGTAATTCACTTCAGTGCCATGAGTGACAGCTGTTGCATTATTATCCCTTCTGTGGGGTTCTTTTTTTAAAAATATAATTCTGGAGCATGAGTGAGATTTTTCAGAAATTGTTGTTTTGTGGTGGTGATATATTTTAGTGATGAAAAATAAACTTGATGCAATGACGTGGAGATATAATGAATTGTCTTTTTTTAAATATATTGTAAGTGTCCTTCCCTTCCTTACGTTGAATTAGTATACTAGAAATTTGCCAAATTAAAACAAAGAATCTAGTGAAAAGTAGTTTATAACTTCCTAATGAACCATCATAATTACATTGTGTGTGTGCCAAAATGTATCCTGTTTAGGTTGTTTTTTTTAAGAAGAAGTTTACCACATCTACAAGAGAAAAATGAATTAGGCACATAATTTGATTTATCCGATTCTTTCCACAGGCCATTATATCTCTGTGTCAAGCCAAGTATTTGAGCTTCAGAGGCAAAATTTGATCTAAAGACACCCTGATTCTTACCATGACTGTGACCTTCCAGTTATGTGCCATTTTAATTTCCCACATTGCTCTTGTGCTCATATCACTCTCTTTGGTCTACTGCAGTGCTCCAGTGAAGCCCAGTATAAGCTTGAGAGACAACACCTCCTCTTCTGTTTCATCACATTGAAGCCTCTGGGTTTAGTATTGAGTTCAATGACTTCATATGGTGAACTCTGTCTTCCCTTTGGTTTGTTTTACCAAGTACCAATCTGTATCTTGTTTACATACTTATTCTGTCAGACAGACTTATCCTTTATTTTGCCATTCATGCTTAATCTCGCCCCTGACCTTGCCCTTTTGTATCAGCTGATTTTTCCCTTTTATCTCATCAGTCCAAATCCCATCACCTTTCCATCTCTCTTCACTTCTGAAGATGAGTCATATTGGACTTGAAATGTTTACTCAGTCTTTGTTTTCACAGATGCTGCCAGACCTGTCAGGTTTTTTCATTTTCTGTTTCTGTTTGAGCACATTAAGACACTGCCACGTATTTATGTTTGTGGACAAATTTCTGTATAAACCATACCCTTTGCACACTGCGCCCAGCCTCAGCACTCTGTAGTAACGAACTGATACTTCCATATACTGAATGGAAGGTGTCATGTGAGATTGGAAAACCAATCCATAATGAGCAAAAATTTCAATCCAGTATTAGTTATAGCAAGAGTTTTAGAATGTAAGAATCCATGATGCTGCAGGGAGTAGAGTTTGGTAGGATTAAGAATAGAAAGAGATGTGAAAAGACATGAGCAAAACTGTTGAGGAGGCAGAGAGAAGCTGAGAATTATTTTGGGGAGGAATAAGGGCATTTAGCCAGAAACACTATGGAAAGGGGACCATTGGTCAAGTGGTTTTTCTTCCGAAGTGTATCGCTTCATACTTCTCCACATTGAGCCTCATTTGTTACATACCTGCAAATTCCACCAAATTGTCAATGGCGTTTTGAAGTTCTACACTGGCTTCCTCTCAGTTTATAATGTTTCCACAATCATCCACAATCTTGAAAATTGTCCCATAAACTCCAAGATCTAGATCATTTACATCAGGAAAAACAAGGATCCCATTAATGATTCCTGTGGAATTCCAAAACAAAAACTGAAAAAAAAACTATGGATGCTGTACACCAGTGACAAAAACAGAAGTTGCTGGAAAAGCTCAGCTGGTCTGGCAGCATTTGTGAAGAGAAATCAAAGTTAACATTTCATGTCTGATGACTGTTCCTCAGAACTGTACTTGGATACATGTGACACAGTAAATCAAATCAGATGGGCAAATGGGGCCAAGTGTGCCACAGGGTTGGTGCTGGGACCTCAGCTCTTTACAATGTATATGAATGATTTGGATAACGGGACAGAAAGCTAAAGTTGCTGATGACACAACAATGGTTATGAAGTTGAGCTGTGAATAGGACATAAGCCTATAAAGGGATGTAGATTCAGTGAATGGGCAAATGGAATACAAATGAATAAGTGTAAAATTGTCCACTTTGGCAAAAAGAATAAAAAAGAAGCATAAATTAAATAGTGAAAGGATGCAGAGAGATTTGGGTGTTCTTGTGCATGCATCACAGAAGGTTAATATGCAGCAAGTATTCAAGAAAACTAATAAGAATGGAATATTTTATTGTGAGGAGAATTGAATATTACATTGGGCATTGGTAAGACTGCAATTCAAGTGCTGTGTACTGTACGGATCACTGAACTTATGGAAGGATGTTAATGAATTGGAAGTAGTTGAGAAGGTTTGCTGGACTAATACCTGGGATGAGCAGATAGCTTTATTGGGAAAGGTGAGTCAGATGATGTCTGTATCTTCTGGGCTTTAGAAGAGTCAGAGGTGACTTGATCAAAACATATAAGATCATGCAGGAACTTGACTGGGCCAACGTTGAAAGGATGTTTCCTCTTGTGGGAGGATCTAAGACGAGGGCCAGTTGTTTTAAATGGGTGACTCCTTATTTTTAAACAGAGATGAGGAAACTTTTTTTTTTGAGGGTTGAGTGTGTTCCTGGAAAAGGAATTGATGCAGAATCTTCAAATATTTTTAAGGCATTGTTAGGTTCTTAATTGCCAAGGTGATGAAAGGTGATCAGGGATATGCAGCATTGTAGAGGTGAGATTAAAATTGATTTTATTGAATGGTGGAGCAGGCTCAGAGGACTGAGTGGAAGTATTCTAAATGCACATCTGTAAGTAACTTGTTTGTAAATTGCTGCAAATAGTTTCTAAAAACATACAAGACCATTCATTAGTTATATTGTAGAACAGTGGTTAACATCAAAATGATGTCTGTGCGTATTCCTGTTTTAAAAGTCAGCCTTTACAGAAAAGGCAGAGGTTGGTTGGTTGGTTTGTCAAGTCCCTGCTGGCTCTCTTTAGTACAATCCAAAAATATATAACTTAATGTTTAAAGTTTTTTTGAAGACCCACAAAAGGGTGCAATGGATATAAACTCCCAGTGGTGATTGATACATCCTGGAGGAAGTCCAGTTTTGTAGGTGGGGCTGTACATTCTGGAATATGTTTTAAAATGGTGTAAAGGATTGCAGAAGCTCAAATTCGGGTGAATGTAAATTGGATGATTTTGCAATCCTTCACGTTAGTTTCACCAGTTGTTTTTGGTACACAACCAACAAAGCATGACCAAATTGGCCCCACATCCACAAACCTCCACTCCCTCCACCTCTGACCCTCAGTAGTAGCAGTGTGTAGTATCTCCAAAATACACTGCAGAAATTCACCGAAGAGACTTGGCACTTTCCAAACCCATGACCACGCCCATCTCAAAGGACAAGGGCTGCAGTTACATTGGAAAGCCACTACACTGAGTCCCACTTCAAATCACTCTCCATCCTGATATGGAAATATATCACTGTTCCTTCTGGGTCGCTGTGCCAAAATCATGGAATTCCCTCCCTACCAGCATTCTGGGTCCAACTGCAGTGGTTCAAGAAGGATGTTTACCCCCAAGCTTGCATGGGCAACTAGGGAGAGGCAACAAATGCTGGCCCAATCAGCAATGTGCATATTCCATGAGAAATTAAAATAGACTAGATTCTTTATTCTAGGACTTTTTAATTGCTGTGTTTTTAATAACCTGTTCATCCTGAGTCTGTTTTCGGAGAGATCTATTATTTTGTGCCTCTATAAAACATAGATGCATGGGTTGCTCAACTTATTACAGAAGTTCATATTTCTGGATGAGACTTGTCTGGTCCAGTTTTACCCAAAGTGTTCAGCCTAACTTGTATTTGCTCTCTCCCCAGGGCCTTTTATTTTGGTAAAAGTGAGAAGCGGTGTTATTGGCTGTCGTTTAACAGCAAAACAAAAGGGGTAAAAGGAAAACCGGACAAAGCATTTGATCTTTATGAGAGAAAAGGTAAAAATGTGCATACGTTTTCCAAAGAGTTGGCATTTTGGTTCAGCTGCATTTTGAAAGGAGGTTAACATAACTGAAATTTCTACCCCCAGTGTGCTGTCCTGTTTACAGATCCTTCAGTGTCAATATGTGATTTTAGACTTCAGTAGATTATCCCAAAAACGCTAGTAAACTAATTATTGGCATATCAAATCTTCTTGTATCTTGAGAATTATTTCAAGTAACTTGTTGTAGTCTAACAGCTTTCAGTGGATTTGAACTCTATTATATTTCAGTTTTAAGTTGTTAAAATTGTTTACAGAGCTTGAGCAGTGATTGGCTTCAGATAGTCCCCATGGAACAGAATTATTTGTGGCCAGTCTTCTAACTTGGTTATTTGCAAAGGAATGGGTATGGGGAGTAGAACAAATAGAATTCAAACAGAAGTGGATTCCTTCGGTTACTGATTTATGGGATGTAGACATCGCTGGCCGAGCCAATACTTATGATATCCTCAGGTGCCCTTGAGAAGGTGGTGATGAGCTGCTTTCTTGAGCCGCTGTAGTCCATTTGGTGCAGGTAGACCTGTCATGCAGTCAAGGAGGGAGTTCCAGGACTCGGACCCAGTGACCCAGTGTTCTTTATATTTGCTGCCCTTGTCCTTCTAGTTAGACATGGCTGTGGGTTTGGAAGGTTCTGTTAAGGAGTCTTGCTGAGTTGTTATATTCCAGGTTGTAGC
Organism: Chiloscyllium plagiosum; assembly: GCF_004010195.1. Classification (NCBI taxonomy): domain Eukaryota; kingdom Metazoa; phylum Chordata; class Chondrichthyes; order Orectolobiformes; family Hemiscylliidae; genus Chiloscyllium; species Chiloscyllium plagiosum. The sequence continues at coordinate 28,892,156 of NC_057732.1, forward strand.
TGGGGACATTGCTGCTACTGTGACAGTGGTGGAGGGCGTGAATGTTTGTGAATAAAAATTCATGACTAAACAGGCAGGGATTAACAGTGACGCCCCATTCTTAAGCAGATACCAAGGTAAGAGATATTTATCCAGGGCAATCCAACATCATGCCCTCTTGTTGCAAGCCTGCTAAAGTGGTGATGAAGGTAGCCCTTTATACCACTCCTTACACAAATATGCCAGCTTTCAGGTCAATTCAGATAATCCATTTTCAGCCCAGTGCTGGATGGTAGCTGCTGTCTCTGCAACACATGGCATGAATTTTATATAACTCTCTGCAAGATGCTCTTTGTCAGGCTAGTCAGTTCAGGCCAGAAATGTATTGAATCTTGGCAGCAGTACACGATTGAGGCAAGCTGCCTGTTAATCAGCCCGACTTGCTCCCTCCATGCAATGCCATTGAAAGTAGCAACCGGCATAAAAACAACTGTTCTTGAAATCACTCAATGCTGAAGGGCTATCTTAGAAATCCTCCAGATGTAATGTCCTATATTCTCAGTGCTTAGGATGGTAGGTTGCATGTTTGTTCATTGTCAAATGGTAGATCGTGTGTGTATGTTCCCTGTCCCAAATTTTCCAAGGCTATTGTACAGCTATCCAGAAAATAGACCCCTGTGTAACTTGAGTGGATTTCTGTCGGATGAAATTCTTGCTTATTTTCCATGACCTGTTATAATCTAAAGAGAACCTGTTCACTGTATTGGGAAGTTCTTTGCTTTAGTGCTTATTGCATCAATGGAATTCCTTTACTGGACAGGAGACTAAACTTAACAACCTATCTCTCTCCTGCAGATTACATTAGAGAATGTATTATTGGAAAAGGTAAAAACTACAGGGGTACAAAGTCAGTGACAGAAAGTGGTCAGACCTGTCAACACTGGAATTCAACAATCCCACATGACCATAGGTAACATGCTATTATTTAATGTTTGTTCATGGAATGTGAGGGTTACCGATTTAAGCCACTAATTATTGCCTTGTTATTTCTTCCCAGCAAACTCTGTTTTGTGCAATCTTCTTGCTGAGGATGTTGAATTGTTTAGCTGTGGCAAAGTAGCTTTACTGTCTGAATCCAATGCCAACACATTCTGTTAGTTAGAGTTGAGGATTTTTTTTAATATAAGGAGTTTAAATTTAGCTGGCTTAGTGATCCATTTGTCTAAAAATATAGCAATTTCTGAGCTTCAGCCAAATTAATTTGGCAGTTGCCATTGGACCATTTCAGGATTGCCTTGGAGAAAAAAATAGCTGTAATTAACTAAGCTATAAAATTGCAAAATGCTGAAACACCCCCTTTTTATGATGCTTATTCTATGGTGCACATTTTTTTGGGAAAAGTAAATTCTGCAATTTTCAGGAATTCTAGATGAACATCACTGGAGGAAATTAGTCCTTGAAGAAAAATTTCAGTTCTTCTTTGTGTATGTTCGATATCTTTTGTATAGTCAAGGCAGTCTTTTGGAAGAGAAATCCAGTGTGTTTTTAGAATCTACTAATAACTTTGAATCGCTTATGGAGGAATATGCTGAGTGTTCTTAGCACAATCGTCTTTTAAAGTCTTTTCTGTGATGTTTGAGGAAATGCAGATAACCTGCAAGCAAATTTTGACTTTACCACCATAGATTGGTGAGTCAGTCATTTGAATGGAACATCTCGAGATGACAAGACCCCGACTTGAAGTAAAGCAACCATTTTAGATAATTTCCAAAGTGGATTATCAGAGCATATAACAAAAAATCTCTCTCCATTGAAAGCACTGATTTGTACCTTTTTTTTTGTTTAAAAATTAGTTCTCTCTTTTTTACATGATTCAAAACTTAACACGCAAAGTCATTTTGCAATTTTCACTGGTAGTGCCATCCTTCTTATTCAAATATCATAAATTGAATTTGAAATCCGGAATTGTGGATTAACTGGTTTTTGCTCGAGTGGATCAATGATTGTCATTTTTGTACTTTATTAGGGGAAGCACTTAACTGTCTGACTCTGAAGAGATGGAACACACTCCTCACTTAAAACATCCCAGGCTTTTCACTTGTTTAGCCGACTTGAAGAGGACTTTTCCTGTCCTTTTTTAATTAACCTTGTTTAATTCCTTGGTAACTATTCAGTGACCATAATCAAAACAGTCCTTTCTATTTATCACATATAAGACATGGTACAAGTATACATCACACTTGATGACACAAGTGTTAAGGTCGCATGACTTTTTTTCTGAAAAGGCCAGTATTAATGTTAAAGAAACGTGAACATTAAACAATACTTAAGGACCAAGTAATGCAATGATGAGAAAATATATCAAGTGATTTTTAGTATATTGAATTTGGTTAGCAAACATGAAATACTTTTTTTAAAAAAAAAATCAGCTATTGATGTTTTTTTTAACAAAAATCAACACATTTTCTTTTGAGAAATGTTTCTTACTGTCTTTTAAATGGAAGAATATCCATTTTTGAGGTGAAATATTTCATGTATCATGTGTTGGTATCAGTTGTTTTTTAGGCTGACTTATTACTTGGGTCAAGTGCAGGTTAAAACTCACTAGTTAATTTTAACTTCAACCTCAGAAGCATGAGAATATATTTAAGGATGGCAATTTCTTCTTCTCTTGCAGTGGCAGAACTTTTGACAATTTTGGATGGAGTTTTAATCGTAGTGCCAATTGAGCCTAATAGTGTATTTCTGTGCAATTAACTGCATTTGTAGAACTACATTTAAAACAGTTTCACTTAATTTATAAGTTTGCACTCTTCGAGATGGCATAGCATTTTATTCTATGGGTCTGAACTACATTTAAAACACAGTTCCCATGGGTAAGAGGACATAGTATTGGAGATTGATCAAATCCAGATGATACTTGTTTTAGTTGATTACACAACTTAAATGGATAGATTTCATAGTTTTTTGACGGAGTGCAGGTTCAATATGTCTTTAATATGAGACGCCTTTTGTCTGTCCAACTAGGTTTTTGCCTTCGAACAATCGCAATAAAAATCTAAAAGAGAATTACTGCAGGAATCCAACAGATGATGAAGGAGGACCATGGTGCTTCACAATGCACCCAAGAATTCGGCTAGAGAGCTGTGCTATTCCACAATGTTCAGAAGGTGAGATCCTCTCCTTGAGGTTTACAGTGTTTGATGTGGAGGTCACAGTGTTGGACTGGGGGTGGACAAAGTCAGAAGTCACATGGCACCAGGTTATAGTCCAGCAGGTTTATTTGAAATCACAAGCTTTTGGAGATTGCCCCTTCATCAAGTGAAGATTTCACCAGATGAAGGGGCAGGCTCTGAAACCTTGTGATTTTATGTAAAGAATTTGAATCCCTGTTTGCAAAAGTGTAGTAGTTCACAAGACCTGATGCACAAAGTGATGGGTCTGGATTGTGGTCAGTTTGAGAACATTGAAAAACTTTTCTTGGGGCACATCTGACTCTGATGATGTGCATCATTGTGATATGGTGAAATTATCAACTTCATTGTTATAATTCATCATCCGCCACCACTTCAAATAAAAATGTATTTCGCTTTAAGCAAACTTTGACCAAAATATTTCTTTTTTGTTATTGCTTTAAAATGTAGTTGAATGCATGACATGTAATGGAGAAACCTACCGGGGACCCATGGACCACACAAAGTCTGGAAAGGAATGTCAGCGCTGGGACCTTCAGATGCCTCACAAACACAGATTCAATCCCGAACGGTGAGAGGCTGAAATACAGGAGGGTGTATTTAGAGGGTGACCAAATTTGATCTGAATAACTGATAGATTTATCTTTAAATGATCATAAGACATACTCAATATTGGCAGAAAGAATTGAATCATCATCATTTTCAAATTCACATGAAAGGAATAAATACATCAGTGGTTTCAACACTGCACTATGGAAGGAAAAATATGGAATGAATTCTAACAGTCTCCCTTGTGATTGCAGAACCACACACAAAGCTGCCTTGAATTCCCACAAAAAAATGAAAACCAAATTAGCAATCTTGCTTGAAGCACATTAAGGGTGCTTGATGTGAGCAATGGAAATTGAAGATATAAACATCATGGGCTGAAGGGCCTGTTCTGTGCTGTACTGTTCTATGTTCTATAACAGTCTGACAGTCAACATTTTTGGACATGTTTATATACTGAGAAGAAGAGTACCAAGACATTGTGTTTTCAGGAATCAGAAGATAAGCTTCTTGTGGCGAAAGGGAACAAGAGATAGTGGGGGGGAAGATGGAATTGGGGTTATGAGCTCAATGATCGTATAAAATGGTGAAGAAGGCTGGAAGAGACAATTGGCCTATTCTTGCTCCTGCCCTTTGTTTCTGATTTACTTGCACTGTTAGCTGAATTGAGAAAGTTGTGTTCGCTGCCATTAGTATTCTTCTCACAGAAGGACTAACTTGTCTGGCATGTCAATACTTTGCAATGCTTCCTCTTGTGTGTTAACTTTTCTTGGTAGCACATTAAGTTCCATTTCATGAACTATTTGAAACATGATGGATTTTTAGTGACCATATTTCTACAAAAAAATGAACTGATTATTTGGCTTAAATTGGAACTACCCTCTCTACAGTCTGCCCTGCCTCAGCTGAGGGCCACACTCTCTCAGAATTGCAAAGGACCCACTCTGTACTACATCCTCGGGGAATTCAATACTCTCAACAAACAGTATTTCAATTCCATCTCAAACATCAAAAACTGTAAGTACAACAAACTTTTATCTACCCACCTCCATAACCAGCGCTCCTCAAACATTCCAGAAGATTCCCCTGGCCTCGGAAACACCATTAGCCATGCGGCTGATGCAGCTACCACCCCCACGCTGATTGATGATGTCACTTCTGCCCCCATCATGGCCACTCCCACAGCCACTTCCGGCCCTCACATCACCGCCGATGCCACACCCTCAGTGACTTCCGCCACCCCTACTGCCGTG
>NC_057732.1:28900026-28929507 GCF_004010195.1 Chiloscyllium plagiosum
CTCTCTCCCCACCCCCACCCTCCCCTAGCTTATCTCTCCACGCTTCAGGCTCTCTGCCTTTATTCCTGATGAAGGGCTTTTGCCTGAAACATCGATTTTGCTGCTCGTTGGATGCTGCCTGAATTGCTGTGCTCTTCCAGCACCACTGATCCAGAATCTGGTTTCCAGCATCTGTAGTTATTGTTTTTACCTTAAATTGGAACTAGTTAACACTTTAGAACAATGAGCCGTTGCAAGCCCTGTGATTTTTTTTTTGTTTGTTTGTTTGTTTTAATCTTGTAGGTATCCAGATAAGGGGCTTGATGATAATTATTGCCGTAATCCTGATGGCCGCACTAAGCCTTGGTGTTACACACTTGACCCCCATACCCCTTGGGAATATTGTGACATTAAAGAATGTGGTAAGTAACTGTTTATTTATTTTATGGCTTAAATAAAACACGTTAGGGGCTTTCTGCATCAGCAATAAACTTTACTGAAGCTTATTGTCATTACAAATGACTTCCTTAGTTAGAACACACTGTCAATCCTAAAATACAGAAGAATGATTCATATTTTCCTTTTAATTGGAATCACTAGCTGGGGGAAAAAAACCTTACTAACTGTTGCAAAGCTTCATACACTGGATTGTTAGTATTTGATTACAAGAGCAATGATGTGACTAATGCGTGTTATTTGTAAGATCTCTTTTCCCTGTTCAGATTTGGCTCAGATATATGACCTGATCAGCACCAAGATGACTCAGAAGTTGCTTTTTTTTTGGTGTTCAACTTGGGAGAGTTTTCAAAAAGTAGAAAGTACCTTCTGAGTTTTGCTGCTTGCCTTTTTTCCACTGCATTTCTTCATTTGCTTTCTTGCCATTAGTTATTTCAGGATGTTTAATGAAATATGTCTCATCCTATTCTTTTGGTGAATGTTTTAGGACTAAGAGAATTTGTTGTTAATTTATGGTTGCTAATTTGGAAGGTATACTGATTGGAACTTTGGGTTCATTGCATGTACTTTAACATTTTTTTAAAAAAGGAGCTGGCTGTTCCTGAATAAGGTGGATAATAAAAATTGTATTTCGATACTGGATTTGTGCTATAATATGTTGCAATGTCAGTAAGATATTTATTCTGTAAGGAGTCCTCCATTTGTTTAACTCCATATCACTGTTTCAGTTCATAACTGTGACCATGATTTGGAGGTGACTACAGAATGCTTCAAAGATCTTGGGGAGAGTTATAGAGGAACTATGAACACCACACCTTCAGGAATCCCTTGCCAACGCTGGGATGTTCAGTATCCTCACCAGCATAATTTCACCCCTGAGAACTATAAGTGCAAGTGAGTAATCTTGCTTTTGTTGAGGTTATAAACTCTGTGTATGGTTGACTTTTTTTTTATATGGCTTTCTAATTTTTTCCAGATGGTTTTTCTTTTTAAACTCTTGAAATATTAGTGTGAGCTATTGCTAGAGCAGAATATGACAGGGAAGTTTCAGCTGCTAAGTGGGCCAGTTGGCTCAACTAGTCTATACTGGTATTCGGACTCGGCAATACATATCCTATTCTAATTCATCTCACCATATCAACGTATTCTTCAATTCCTTTCTTCCTCCTGTTGATGTAGCTTTCTTTTTAAATGCAAAGACAATTAAGAATTTACTTTTTGATGGTGGATGTCAAGTAGAGTTTTACTAATGGCAATAAAATCAATTTTAATAACTGGGACAGTGCAGTTCCTAAAATTTAAATTCTGCTATCTTGTCACCCAAATTCAATTCAAGTACTGTAATTGTTTCCCTGCAAAATATAATCTCGCAGTTTAGAGACAAAGGCTGAAGAAGTGGAGACTTTTGAGGAGCAAAGAGAAATTGTGTAGTAAGTCTCCATAATGGGAAGCAAAAGTTGCGATGCAGTCCATTTTCCCATCACCAGTAGAATTGATGGACAAGTGTATTTTGATGCCCTTTTATTTGGAGGCGAAGAAACTACAAACACATTTCATCTGTCAGTCGGGTACAGAAAATGTGTTGCTGTTGTTTCACCTTTCTTAAAGTATGTGTCTTTTTTAATACTGGAGAGCTTTGTTGTAAAAGTATGGACTAGGCTTTTCAAGCCAAAAAAGGATGTGTAGATGTAATTAGAAACTTACTGCATAGTTTAAAAACCCAGGAACGTCTCACTTCTAATGCAACCTTTACACTCGACACTAACTTACCTTTAAAAAAAAAGTTTGATGCACTTGACGATTCATTGATTAACATTTGCACTGTGGAGGACATCAGAGCACATCAAAACAAGCAGAAAATCACTGATCATCTGGGTGACATTGCATATCTGCAAATACAGGAGAAAGTGAGGACTGCAGATGCTGGAGATCTGAGTCAATGAATATGGTGCTGGAAGAGCACAGTCGGTCAGGTAGCATCTGAGGAGCAGGAGAATCGATGTTTCGAGAATAAGCTCTTCGTCAGGAAGGGCTTATGCTCAACATTGGTTCTCTTGCTCCTCAGATGCTACCTGACCAGCTGTGCTTTTCCAGTACCATGGATAGTTCTATCATGACTCACTGGGTAGCATCTTGGAAACCAAACCCCACTATGCCCTGTGTGGTCATAGAAGTTAGGTTTAAAAAGAAGTATGCATTATCCACAAAGTTACCTGATTTTTAGATCCAGGTTGATGGGAAGGAAGAATCTGGTTTCTGTATTTAAGAAGAAGACATCTATTTATTACAAATCATTAGCTTCTAGCTACAAGTAATTGAATCCAATTCAGCAAACTCTACAAATTAAAATTTGCAGTCTCTTATGAACTCCCTCTTTTACACACATACAAGCACGCACACACAAACATAGACATGGAAAATAAAAACATCAGGGCAGAGGGAAAACTGGGAAAACAATTGTTATCTTCATTCTCAGGACGGTTTGTTGATTCTTGATTTCTCTGTTGCTTGCAAGGTACTCCTTGACTTTACTTTTTCTGAATGTACCCACTGATTTTCATAAGGCAATTGCTTCAAGAAATATGAGATGTTTATCTTCAGGTTTAACCAGTCATGCTGCACAGAACTGAGCATGCAGAGCAGGTCAGGTAGCATCTGAGGAGCAGGAGAATTGACGTTTTGGGTATAAGCCCTTCATCAGGAATGAGGATTATGGGCTGGGGTTGAGAGATGGATGGGGCTGGGGGAAGGTAGCTGGGAATGCAATAGGTCGATGAAGGTGATAGGTCAGAGAAGAGGGTGGAGTGGATAGATGGAAAAGATGATGGACATGTCAAGAGGGCAGTGCCAAGTTGGAGACTTGGAACTGGGATAAGGTAGTGTCGGGGAAATGAGGAAACTGGTGAAATCTACATTGATCCCGTGTGGTTGCAGGGTCCCAAGGCGGAAGATGACGTGCTCTTTCTCCAGGCATCAGGTGGTTAGGGTTTGACGATGGAGGCCCAGGACCTGGTGTCCATGTTAGAGTGGGAGGGTGAGTTGCCCTCCAGCGCATCTCCTCCACTTCCGCTATTGAACCCCACCCATCCCAACGCAACAAGGACAGAACACTCCTGGTTCTCACCTTCCACCCCCACCAACCTCCATAAACATCACATCATCCTCTGCCATGTCAGCCACCTACAAACAGACCCCAACACTGTTTCCCTATAAGGAAATATAGGGGATATATTTCCCTCCCCACCCTTGCCAGCGTTTCGGAGAGACCATTCCCTCTGTGACTCCCTTATCAGATCCACATCCCCCACAGCCCACACACCACTCCCAGCACCTTCCCCTGGCACTGCAATTATTGCAAAACCTGTGCCCACACCTCCCCGCTTACTTCTGTCCAAGGCCTCAAAGGATCCTTCTACATCCAACAGAAATGTACCTGTTTCCCCCATTAATGTCATCTACTGTATCCATTGCACCCAATATGGTCTCCTCTACATTTGGGAGACAGGTTACCAATTTGCGGATTGTTTCAGAGAACATACCTGGGACACCCGCGCCAACCACCGTTCCATGGCTGAACACTTCAGCTTCCCCTCCCATTTCACCAAGGACATGGATGTCCTGGGCTGCCTCCACCACCAAACCCTAACCACCAGACGCCTGGAGGAAGAACACCTCATCTTCTGCCTAGGGATACTGCATTCTCAATAACCTTCCCCTCAGCCCTAACCCCCCCCCCCGCTCCCATTTATATCTCAGCGCCCCCAGCCCACAAGCCTCATTCCTGATGAAGGGCTTATGCCTGAAACGTTGATTCTCCTGCTCCTTGGATACTGCCTGACCTGCTGTGCTTTTCCAGCACCACACTATTAATTCTGATCTCCCGCATCTGCAGTCCTCACTTTCTCCCACCGAACTGAGCATGTATTTTTGGCTGATGCAGGTTTTTGTCTTGATCTGACAAAGCTTCTCTATCTTTGTCTTGTTCACAGCCCAAGCTTTGGCAGGAAGGAGATGTTTTGTCATGGATTTGTGGACTAGGGACCAAATGTCAATCAGCTTCACATCTAATTAACCCCGTGGCCCAGTTCACTTACACATTGCTGAAACCCATGGCTACACAAACAGGGGTCACAAGATTTTCAAAGGCCTTGCTCCAAAACATGCAGCCATCCTTCCAATTCCTTGGCTTAAAACAGTTCTTTCTCATTTCAGTCCACAGTTTTTCTTTTAAAAGTGCACAATTTTAAAGACATAACATTTAAAAAAAACTCCAGATGCTGAAGATGTGAAACAAACAGAAATTGCTACAGAAACTCAGCAAGTCTGGCAATATCTGTGGAGAGGAAAAAGTTAACATTTTGAGTCCAGTGACCCTTCAGAACTGATAGTAGCTAAAGAAAAGGTGGTATTTAGATAGATGATAGCAGGGAAGGCTTGAGTTGACAGATAGCGATGGGGCCGGGACCGAAAACGTTGAGGAGGCAAATGGAGGCTGATAGGAAGCCAGGGAAGCAGGAATGCTGATAATGGGAGACAATGGGCAAAAATGGGCTGGAAGCTAAACAGAGCCTTTAATGATAGAGCTTGGGTGGATGGGGGTGTAAACAAACTGGAGAAGGTACTTGAGGCTCTAAAATTATTGAACTCGATATTAAGTCCCAAACGCTTCAGGGTTCCCAAGTAGAAAATGAGGTGCTGGAGCACTGCAGCAAGCCTTTGACCAAGGTGTTGGCCAAAGAACACAGTGGTGTGTTGAAGTGGCAGGGAACTGGAACATTAAAGCCACTGTCTTTATTACTAACTTCAATGGAGTAATAATGCTGAATGATAAGAATTTTACAGTTATTACTACAGCCAAATCAGGGCTGTTTTGAACTTGTGCTTTATTTATGAATCCGTACATGGGACAAAGTTGTAACATTTTTGACTAGAAATTTACAAATGTGAGTTATGACTGATTTTCTCTCAAAGTAAGTATCTTGATGCCTGTAAATGTATTTTACTGCTATGGAGTTTTTCTGGTACTGATTTTTTGGTTTTGAACAAACAATTTTATTTTAAACAAGCAGTACTGCATACAACGTAAAAACCTTTTGTCCTTCTATAAAAGTGTATGTTTGATTGCAAATCTGTGATTTTAATGAAGAGCTTGACCTATTCACTAAGATGTAACTCCTTCACTGGAAATAATGGGTGGTAGCTTCTGTTCCAAGAGGAAGTGAGATTGGAGGTGACAAGGACACTTAATGGTCATTAGTCAACCGTTTCTGTGTTCAGTGGTCAATACAGAACTGCTTGAGGGCTGTCCATGTATCCCTTCAGTAATCAACATGGCTATGGCCCTGTTCCTGACAGCTACTGCCGTTTACTCAATTTCCCTGCTCCCCCCAATATGCTGCTCCAAAACAAAACCAAAATGAGATCTCTGTGATCATGTCTCACTTGCTTCTACCTTGGCTCCTCTGGTGTCCTCGGAGTCTGGAGTATGGGATCTTTTTCAAATAATGACGGAAATCAGTGAGTGATGGAAAAAGCCTCTTTTATTCCGCAATCACAGCATGAGTTCAATGTAGCAATAGAATCCCGAAGTACAGTTCTTACAAGACTCCCTTTGTATACAGTTCTTGCATATATTAAAATTCCATTACTGTAGTACAGAAAGGTTTGAAGGGCTCCTGTCCTGGGAGACAGGAGATGGGTTAAAACATGTGCTAAATGCTGGCTGTTACTTCTGATGGGATTAAAGGTGTCAGTCCAGTTTGCTTGCTTAATCAGGAGGTGTCAGTTCTTTTGTCTTTTAAATTAGTAAACATACCAGGCCTATATGCTCTAAATAAGTTTGAAATCGTAATAAAGGATATTAAACTGATGACTGCAGCTGTGTGATGAGATTTGTTTACTATTTGCCGATATGAGTTTCTTTCATTCATGCAATTTTATGTAAGTGTTGTTTTGTCAGTTAGTTTCTTAAAGGGATTTTTAAGAAATTAAAAGGAATTTATCAAATACTTAATCTACTTCAGGAGATGGTTGGTAAGGACTGATTAATATCATGATATTTCATGGAGACTTGATGGGGATGGTATTGTTCTCTACGCTGATAAGGTGTGGAAATGCAGTACTCCCAGAGGAACCTTGATTATCCAGCATTTGATTATCCGGAATTCAATTAACCGAATGAAATACTCTCTGCCTTGTCCTTCGGATAATCAAGGGCCCTCTATAATGGGTTTGAAAGGGTTTTTTTTTAATTTAGGTAATACAGAACTATGGTTTTATGAATGGATGAAACTGTGTTATAATAAATAATGGGTTAGTAAAGGATTATGAATGAATGGACAGGAACCTGGTATTAATGAATATAGCAAGCTGGTGAGTGAGTTAATAAAGATAGCATTATATCTCATAACACAGTATTTCACGGGTGTGACTGAGCACAGGAGCTGTCAGCTTCTGATTGGTCGGTAGCTCTCACTGGGTATGTGTTTAGTGTGCGGTTGGTGAGCATTGTGTGGAAAAGGCAGCCTAGCCCCTAAGTAAGGCTGGCAAGACCCACTGATGCTTCAAGACAATTTCACCCAGTGCTGCCACATTATTGGTAAATTGGTTTATGAATGTGCAATGTAGTCAATCAATATTGGGTGCTTTATCCCAGAGTGCGAGTCATCCTTTTCGTCTGAAAACCTATTACCTCCAAAAGTTGAAACTTTTTAAAAAAAAATTGATTCACAATCATTGCCTAGGGCAGCATTTCTGCTTAGTCCTAGAGGTGGTGGTGAACTGCTGTTTTGAACCACTGTGGTCCTTTGGTGTGTAGGAATACTCACGGTGTTGCCACCTCTAGTAGGTTATCCTGCCAATGGGACAGCTGCAGAGATGGTGGGGGCCTTGCCTGGGTCACATGTGTGGGGCATGATTCCATGCGAATGCCTGACTGTATCAGGCTATTGTTCAAACGAGACCACTGGACAGGATATCCCTGCTTTGATTTTAATCAGAAGGACTTGGGTTGACAGAGCAGTATTTGCCATTACAATTTTTAGCACTGTGGTCTAATCCAATTTCTGTGAGATATTCTACAAGAATTGTCTACACAATTATGCCATTTGATTGTAGAAACATGTATTGTTATGTTGTGGTTTTAAAATTCACAGAATTGTGCTCATTTTAAAAACTGGTGAATTTTAAACCAAATATTGTGTGCATCTGTCTATGATGTGTTTGTGTTCTATCCATGTGTATTTAGACAGCTGTGAACACTCAACTGCAAAGGTCATGAAGGTTTCTTATAATTTTCCTTGCTCATTTTTAGCTAAACGTTTATTCTTTTGAAGAGCAATTAAATTCTAATGGTCGACGGCCATTTCTTATTTTTGGAAGAAAACAAGCTTGGAAAGAGTTTGAAAACAAAAATTGCCATTCAGCACTGGATGATTCCAGGATAGTTAGATTCTGAAAACTTGTCACAGATTGTGGTTCTTTCCCTCATCTGCCAGTTTTCTTGATGACATAGAATCTAAATACACAATAGGCCTTTAAACGCAACTGGACTATGCCAATGCTGCTATTTCGTATGACCCTCATCCTTTTTTTAATTCTAATGTTAACTGCAATTTTGTTTTTCCTTTCTGTTTATTCAGCTTCTTCATATTGATGCATATAACATTTGTCTCTGCTATGCCTTGTGATGCTGATGAATATAATACTTTTCTTCACATTTTATTTATATCCTTCAGTACCTTTCTCGATTTAAATCGTGTTTTAGTAGTGGTGGCAGTCTTTCTATCTACAAAAGATAATGGAGAGGCTGCAAACAGTCCATTTCAGATGGAGTGTTTTCATATGACACCACCTACCTTCAGTTGCTTGTTGAATAGGCAAGTTCTTCCGCACGTGCCAAACTTGAAACCACCAGATGTCATTGAGGATTCAACGTTGGCATCTGCCAAGCCAGTGTAGCCCACAAGTTGTCAAAGTGATACACACTAGCTCACCGGAGCGGTTGCTGTTTTCCTCATTCACTAGCTTCTGGCTCCCCGGTCAGATAATTGATCTTAACTGGCCCTTGTTGCATGGTGCATGCATTCCTCAAGCAGGAGTCTTGGCATTTCATTAACCATCTGCTTCTGGACACCAACTCCCCATACACAACGTGCTTGAGTATATGACTGTGTCTTCAATTCTGCAGACCTGTCCAAGCCAACACACTCACGCCTCTGTTTGAGCGATAAACATTTTGCTGTTTAGAGGTCTATCTCGTTAATTATTTTGTCCTAACAAGATGCACCCAGAATGTTACACAGGCAATAAAGATGGGAATTGTTGAACTCCTCCTCACAATATGATTCACAGCCACATAGCAAAGTTCTGAGCACTGTAAACCATTAGCTTGGTCCTAAGGGTCAGTTTGATGTAATAACGTGTTCTGTGAGTCATTCAAAGATAGCAAGTGCTCTCACTGAGCCAAGAGACTCTGTCTGCCTCTTTCACCATATGCCTGAGGTAGCAGAATGTTCTAATAATTTCCGGGGGGTGCTATTTAGTGTGACCAGGGGTACAGATTGTCCATTTCAGTCAAAAATCTTCAAAAGCCTAGGGTTTTATTACTCTTCTAGCCAAGGAAATCAAATTGCAGAAATAGGAGAGATAGTCTGAGTCTTTGTTTTCTGTGTGAATGACTAATGCAGGAGCATCAGTGTAGAGGCGATCCTAACTAAGTGTATGATCGGTGTATTTTTTTAAAATTCAGTTTTGATAGATTTGTAGGGCCATCTCATGTGATATGCAAGTAGACTCCTCCTCTATCTTGTAGAGAAGGGCAATTAGTAGGATCCTGGAGAAGAAGGTGCTAAACAGGATGGGAGCAAGAACACGTCCATTTCACACAATCCTTCACTCTGAAATTGTTGGGAGGGGAGCCATCAAACTTTACAAGGCAGTGCATATTGCATGGAAATAACACACAGGAGACTGAAGAGCTTTGATATACAGCCAATTATTCCCAAATCTTGTAGAGTCTGGCTCTACCAAAGGTGTTGGATACTTTGGTGAGATCTATGAAAGTACGGTAAAGAGATGTCACCTACTTTATATGCTACTGTTATAGCAGACTTACAGAGAAGATCATGTCAGTAACCTGGCCCAGGAACCTGCACTGTTTCTGGACATGCTGTTATACAAGTCAATGAAGTCTTAAGAGTGACCTTTCTCTATGATACAAAGGTGTGAGTTATGCTGTAGATATTGAGTTCTTCTCTGTCACCTTTTTGTGTTTGAAGAATGTGATGACATTTTGTGTCATGCAGTGAATGTGAAACGGAGCTTACTTTCCAGCAGAAGAAGAAAAGATGGTATTGGTGTCCCGTTAGATGAGACCTCTTTTCCATCCATCAGCCGTTTAGTTGCGATGCTATCATTGCTGAATGTCTCTGTTTGCTTACCAGGCAATGGCTTTCTTGAGCTCACTGGATGAAAGATATTTCATAACCCATCCATGACATGAATCTATTGGAGAGTATTCCAGGGAACTGAAGATCCGAGCCAATGTGTAGTACTTAAACAATATTTTCCAGGTGTTAGCTGTATTTTGGAAGGGAAATGCTTAACTTACTGAATCATGAACAAGATCCAGACATTTAGTTGCTGCGTTATACCTCTCAGTTTGGCATTTTGAGATACCATCTTTGCTTTGCTTAAATATTTTGAGAGTGAAGTTGATCAGATTAAACTCTAGCATAATGCTCGAGTTGGCATAATGCTATCCAGTTATAGATCATTATTTGGACTGTGAAGAAACCTTTCCTAATTCTGATAAAACAATAACTAACTATTTAAGTGTCATGAGTATCTGGATATTGACAAGGAGGGCTATGTTTTATCTTATTACAAAGCTAAATTTTAAAAAGGGTGCAAATACTCAGCATGTCAGGCAGTATCTGTTGAGGGAGGAACATAGTTAACATTGAAAGTTGCTGACTTTCATGAGCTTAATTCCATCATCAAACTCCAAGTACGTAAATGAATTGGAGGCCAAAAGAGGTTTGTGGGATTGATACCTGGAATTAGCAAGTTGTTTTAAGAGGATAGGTTAGACAGGCTGGTCTTATTTCCACAGGAGTTTGGAAGAGTGAGGGCTGACTTGACTGAAAATCCTGAATGGTCTTGGCCATATTGATGTTGAAAAGGTGTACCCTTGTGTGGGAGAATTGAGGTATACTGATGTATAATTAGGTGTCCCTGTTTTTGAAACAAATGGGAGAAATGTTTGGGAGTTCTGCATTTTTGGAAGTCTCCGCCACAGAAGGCCATGGAAGGTGGAGATGGGTAGATTCTTGTGAGGCAAGAGAATCAAAGCTTATCAGGGGTCAATAGAAATGTGGAATTCTAAACAAACATTGAATTGAATTAGCTTTATTGTCACATGCACTCGAATGAGTACAGTGAGAGCTTTACAGTCACTGCATGACAGCATCTTCTTAATTACAAAGGTACCTAGGTACTGATACTTAAGATCAAATACTTAGTCAAGTATGATCCTTTATTGAAATGTACAGCAAGTTCAAGAATCTGGAAGACCAACTTTTTTTTTAAATTGACGTTTGCATGACTCTTAATGTAGCTTGATGTGACTATATTGGTTTGTGCTGCCCTAAGCACTGTTGACTGGTATGAGCATTGCTATAACTTCCAGTAGTTTCAAAGAAGGAAAGAGAGCTTGAAATGTAGATGTAAATGTATCACAGATCTTGAGTACATATACTGGAGAAGAAACAATTTTGTGTAAATGCTACATTTTGTGGTCCTTTTATAGAATAAGAGTAAGTCTGTTTGGAGTATAGTGGGTGAAAGCACCAGGTGAGCATGCTCTGAGTAAGAGACGGGGGTGAAGGAGCAAGGTGAGCATGGTCTGAGCAGGAGGGGGGTGAAGGGACAAGGTGAGCATGGTCTGAGCAGGAGGGGAATGAAGGGGCAAGGTGAGCATGCTCTGAGCAGGGGTGGGGTGAAGGGGCAAGGTGAGCATGGTCTGAGCAGGAGGGGGGTGAAGGGGCAAGGTGAGCATGCTCTGAGCAGGAGGGGGGGTGAAGGGACAAAGTGAGCATGCTCGGAGTGGTGCAGGAGTGGGAGAGAAGATTGCAAAAGGGGCAGTGTGAGGATGCTGGCCAAAATGGCACTGGATTGTGGCAACAAAATATTTTTCAGTTTTCCCAAATACATGTGAGATTAAAAATTGTTCATTCATTCAGATCTCTAACTTCCTGTATCCTGTAATATTTAATTCTGATGGTTTTACAGGGACTTGGATAAAAATTACTGCAGGAATCCTGATGGAAGAGAAGCCCCCTGGTGCTTCACTACAGATCCAGAAATTCGAGTAGCTTATTGCTTTCATATCCCAAGATGTGAAAATAAAACTCCAATTTCAGAAGGTAAAATGTGCAAATGACTGTGTGTATTTTAAACTGCCCTAAAAATAGGAGATTTCTTTGATGAAAGCCAGGGATGCCTTCCAATTTACAATGGTCAATATGATGTATTACAGTTTAAATGACTGACTGACTTTCTTAGACCCCCTTTTGGCACCATTTTGAACAGGCAGCAAATAACTTCACTATAGTTTCTCAGAAAATCAGTGGAGCACAAGAGGGCAGCAGCACACACTTTCCTGAAATTATACACATTCCTGGGCACAGGATCCACTTGACATCCCACACATCAATAATAAGAAACTTCATTGTACATCAAGGGCATTGAACATAAGAGCTTTGGTGAAACCACTTGGAATGTATGACCCACACTTCCAATGCTAAACTAATCTGAAGAAAAGATATACCAACAGTCTGTATCCCTTTCGCTTTCTAAAAATGCTGGCAGAACTGTTGTGGTTTTCCAGTGCTTTGTTTTTTATTTCATATTTCCAGCTTCTCTTTGTTTCTAATTTTTAATCTAATAATTCGTCCATGGACAACAGACATTTTTAGTCCTCTCACAATGTTGCCCTGATTAGTTTTAAAGAGGCCTAGTCTGTTTTTAATAAGAAATTATTCGATTTTAGTTTTTAAATAAAGAATAACAAATATCGCTAAATTCAGTAATTGGACTTCAAATGAACACTGTCTTTTTGCGTTATTGTCCCAGCCTTCTTGTCTTGTAGGTTTTATACTTTTAAAAACTCTATTTAAGGCCTCCAAAAGACAATAATTTGGTTAACTGAGAGGAGAACATTTGTCTGGCTGTAGGGAAATGTGGAGGAGTGGGATTAGACAAGTTGATCTTGCAGAAAGAATGCACAGGTGTTGTGGGCTAACTCGTTTCCTTCTCTTGTGCAATAACCATTTCCATAGGCTGACTCTTCCAAGGCCCTGAAGGATGTGGGCAATGGTGCAAGATCATGTGAGCCTTTCTCAACATCGAGGCTTAAGTGCATTTTCTAACCAAGATCAGCATGTTGGGTTGAGACTCACTACTGTGAGAAGCCTGTTAAACAATTATTAGTTGTTATCATAGAATTCCTACAGCGTGGAAAGAACAGGCTATTTGACCCAACAAGTCCACACCAACCCTCTGAAGAACCATTCCCCTACCCTATGTCTCTACATTTCCTCTGACTAATGCATCTAACCTACATACCCCCTGAACACTATGGGCAATTTAGCTCGGGGAATTCGCCTGACCTGCACATCTTTGGATTGTAGCAGAAATTGGAGCACCCAGAGGAAACCCATGCAAACATGGCGAGAATGTGCAAACTCCACACAAACAGTCGTCCAACTCTGGAATCGAACCCAGGTTCCTGGTGCTGTGAGGCAGCAGTGCTAACCACTGAATCACTATTATTTAATCAAAATTTAATATATGCACACTCCTTAATCTATTATGTTCTGAATAAACACCATATGTCAAGAATTCCTGGCATGAAAATCAAAGTGGGTACTTGTGTCTGCCATCTTGAACACTTGGCACTAATGGGCAGTGGCTACGTACTCACATCCACAAGTGCTGGCATCTGACACATGCCAATCCCACTTCCATTCAGAAAATGTAGGGTAAGGAAAGTAATTCGGAAAGATGATCAAAGATGAGAAATGAGGAATTATAAACCCAAGTTGATACTGTCATCCTTAACCCTAATCTGTGATTTTCTATTTGCCTAGAATGTTACCAAGGGACTGGAACAACCTATAGAGGAAGTGTATCTAAAACCAGGACTGGCATTCATTGTGCGCCGTGGGTAAATTACAGCCAGGCTATTGCAAGGTAAGATTCCAGTTTTGTTTTTGGGTGCTGGGAATTGGGATTGTTCTTGTTATAAACAGAACATCTTTGTCTTTTAAACTAGCATTTAGGCATGTCTGCAGCTTCCTTCCACCTTCTGCCTCTCCACGGCACTGGTATTTAACCGCAGGGCTCCAGCAATGCATGGTATAGATAGCTGTTAAAGTTTACAGTGCAACAGTGAACTGGATTTAGTCAGCCTGACAGGAGCTTTTGTCCACTGGACAGCTGGTAGGAAACTCACTGTCAGCTCTGTGGAGGAGCTTCTGGATCTGTGTCCTTCAACACTTGAATCGTTGTTGGGGTTACCCCAGGATTTGGGAACCCCTTGAATTTTTAAAATTTTTTGTTGGGATGTGGGCATCACTGGTTAGGCCAGCATTCATTGCTCAGAGGGCAGTTGCAATTCAACCACATTGTTGTGGGTCTGGAGTCCATGTAGACCAGACCAGGTAAGGCTAGCCGATCTCCTTCCCTGAAGGAGATTAGTGAACTTGATGGGTTTTGTCTGGCAATCAGCAATGGATTCATGATCATCAATAGATCCTTTAATTCCAGATTCTTTATTGAATTCAGATTTCACCGAGTGCTATAGTGGGATTTGAACCCAGGTCCCAGAATGTTAACTGAGTTTCAGGATTAACAATCCAGTGATAATACTACTAGGGTGTCGCCTCGCTGTAAGGAAATGGAATGGAAAACCCCTTAGCCAAGAACTGCCAGTCAGTCTATGGAAGACAGATCTCCATCACTTGTCAACAGAAGCAGTGACAGCTACTGGCAACGTACTCACCTGAGGCCCAGGATTACCAAGGGAATATTTAGAGCAATGGGAGGTTGGGGCAGAATGGAGAATCATAAAGTGGACTTTTCAGATCCATCACCCTCCCTGTTATCAAATCCCTCCAAGTACAGGATAGTTCCTGAAAAGAAAAATCTGAGTCAGAGTTCATATGGTTGAATGTATAACCTTAACGCTTAATCACTCTTTCTCCCACTCCCTCTCCTGCTTTCACACCCAATTCTGTTTTGTCAACAGGAAACTCTGGGCTGTAAGAATTAATTGACTTCTACCCTTAATTTTACAGACATTTTCTTACCCTTTTTAAAATACTTGTGCATTTGTGTGTGCATACACTTGGGATGAAAAGGGGATATCATTCTAATTCTCCATTTGTAATTGAATGTTGATCAGTCTCTTCACATCTTGTAAGAGTAAAGATATTGTTATGTTCTGATGCACTGAGTATATTGATTTTATTGAATGAGCCAAGTGACTTTTTATTTTGGATAGCTGTAACAAAGAGTAAGGTTGGCCTTTTTGTTGACAGTATAAATTTTTAACTTCATTGATGGGACTTGGGGTTCTGAAAAAGGCTCATTGGTCCCAAGACGCTTCGTTTTATCCACAGATGCTGCCAGACCTGCTGAGCTTTCCCAGCAATTTCTTGATTTTGTGTCGCTAATGTAGTTGTGCAACATGAGTATCAGGTGCATTCCTCCTATTGTGGTCATAACACAATTTAGAAAAGTCTGTTGTACTTGGAAATAATCACACTGATCCTACTGGACCTCTAATTTGAACTATACAAGACCAATCAGACTGCGTATACAATAGTTGCAAATTGTATTGGTTTTACCTTCTGTGGTGGTAAAGATTATCAATCAAATCAGCTACTCGTAGAAAGATGTTGAATGACAGGCCCTTCATACAGTTGAATACAGAATGCTGGCAGGTCCTCCACAATTACATTTGAAGAATAGACCAATTTTAGTGACTGTGTAGCTTATTTGCTTGCCTGCTCCCTCTTAAGTTACATAACATCAGCACAAATATGATTGACCAAAAGCACCATTAAAAATAGACCAGGCATTTACAATTTAATGTCTTACCAAGGAAGGTGTGTCAGTGATAATGTTAAAACATCCACATTGTTTTATCCTTTTCAGAACAGAGCAAAGTTTTTCATTCTTCAACTGCTGTCTTTTTCCTACGCGCAGAATCACCTTGGACACCAATACTGAAAGCCTGGCAGAGAACTACTGTCGCAATCCAGATGCAGACAAACATGGTCCCTGGTGTTACACTAGTGATCCCCTCACTCCATGGGACTATTGTGCAATTGAACCTTGTAAGTACCAGCAGACATGTAAACTGCAGCCTGTAAGACTCCACTCACTTCAAAAGCAAAGTAATTTTCATGTTGAACAAAAATCAGAAAATTAGTCAGAGAGTGCCATGTGCTTGTTCTGTGCTTTTGCCGCCTTGGTTTATTTCAATGGCCAGAAAATCGAAAATCTCATAATTGTTTGGAGAAATCCACGTTTTGTATTTTCACGCCAGAGAGTCTTTTGGGGCTGTTGGCTTCATTTCTGGAATGACACCATCACATATTTCAGAAAACTTATCACTAAATATTGTTATGTTAATAGCATAGACAGTGAGGCACTATTCTGTGGAATGATAAGATCCCATCACATTGAAGCAAACGTGTTCTCAGCCACATTAGCATGGATGTTGCAAACTTTGGTTTCAACTGTACGTTTATTGTAGATTCTAACAGATTCATAAAGCTCTGAGGAAAAACAAAATTGGGAAACTGAGAAAGATGACAAGTTAACTTATCCATTGACTCTGCATTTCACCAAGTTACCAAGTTAATAGTGTATTGTAGATTTTTGATGCTTGAGGTTTTTTTTAATATTATTCAGAACATGGTGAGTAACCTAATAATGCTTTCATTAAAAACTAGTATGAAATACTTAATTTTCCTTGAAAATTCAACTCTTAAACTTGATGCAGAAAATAATATTTAAGGTCTCATCAATCTTTGAATGGTAACTGGCAGGTTCATTAGTAATATTTCTATGACCTCTAGCATCTGTGTTCATGTAACTTGTGGATATCTGTGTAAACAGTAGATTCTTGTGCTTCCTTAAGAAAATATGCTATTCCTGCAGCTGTGAATGTCAAAGACTGATTGATTGATTGAACTATTGGTAATAAGTATATTCTGAATAATTTTTCAGCTGAACTTTTCAGTATCCTGCTGTTTTTCTGCATGTAGCAGTTCCTTTTGCATATGACATAATCAGAGTTATACATTATGACTTGGGATATGAGTGCATGTGCAGATTTGATACTGGCAGCATCGCTGCACATGTGCAAGAACTGAACAGAACTACACGTGTACAAAGAATCTGCATTAGAGCACTTGCACAGATCTGCTTTTATGTGTATGTAGGGCTGTAGAATCCTGTTAGGAGAAAGTGAGGACTGCAGATGCTGGAGATCAGAGTCGCAAGTGAGGTACTGGAAAAGCGCAGCCGGTCAGGTAGCATCTGAAGAGCAGGGGAATTGATGTTTCAAGTATAAGCTATTTATAATATGAAGAGCTTATACTTGAAATGTCGATGTGCTCCTCGGATGCTGCCTGATCGGCTGTGCTTTTCCAGCACACACTCTCGACTCAAGAATTCTGTGCAAGTCCGTTTTCGGGGTTTCTGCGTGTGAACATTTGCAAGTGGCGCCAGGTATGTCCAGACACTGTTTTCACTAAAACATGACATAACATAATGGTTTTTATTAAACAATCCAATCCATTTGCTAAACAAATTTTATGTTGGATCCTCTTTTTGTTTTGAAACTTGCAGCTTGTCTGAATTTTAGTTGACACCAAATTGAACTTTAAGATTGTTATGAAAAAATATGACTGCAAATCCAATGCATCATGCAAGCGGGCTCAAATTCCATTGTTGTTGATGTTTGTTGTGATTATTTTGGCAGCACTAAAATTGGAATGATACTGGGAAGATTAGCCTGCACAGATTTTGCTTTGGATTTGAATTAAATATATATTTGTATTGCATTTCAATCCATGTGTCAAGAGTAACTTGCCTTGTAGTAACTTAATGATGTTTCTATTTAGGTGACAAAACAACATCATCTGAATCAGCCTCAGCAGGTATGCTCTTAAATTGTCACTTTTTGTTTTCATGTTTCAATGGGATTATTTCTTGGTGAGAAGCTCTCACCTGGAGAAAGCTTGTTAATTCATGTTGGTGGCTAAACCTATAGGTTGAATGCAATCTTCATCTTTTTTGTTTTGCTGCCTGGAAGGTTAGAATGTTACTGTAGTACATTTCCCATCTTTAAATATTCTCTGTTTACTCAAGTACTGACATATACATACAGATAGGGTGGGAAGGGCAGGGCTACATGGTTGAAACACTACTGTTAGAATATACATCAATCTTTTGATTTCTGGGTTATTCAAATTTTGAGTGTTCCTTTAATATTTTAAAAGGGCTAACACCTTTATGGTTTAGCTTTCTGTAAAGGTCTGATTTTAATGACATAGACACTTCTTTTATTTTTTGTTTCCTACCCAGTCCAATTCCCAGGCACTCGACAATGTTCCAGTAGAATACAAACAAGAATAGTGAATGGATTTCGAGCAACTGCCAAAACCTCCAGCTGGATGGTTAGCCTGCGACACAGGTAGAGCTCAATGAATTTGTGAATGAACCTTTTTCAAGTTAATCTGCAACTTCAACTTTTAAAATGATAATCCCAGAATCTATCAATTTGACAAAAACAAAGAGATTACATTACATTACATTACAGTGTAGAAACAGGCCCTTCAGCCCAACAAGTCCACACTGCCCCGCCGAAGCGCAACCCAGCTATGCCCCTACATTTACCCCTTACCTAACACTACGGGCAATTTAGCATGGCCAATTCACCTGACCTGCACATCTTTGTGACTGTGGGAGGAAACCGGAGCACCCGGAGGAAACCCACGTAGACACTGGGAGAACGTGCAAACTCCACACAGTCAGTCGCCTGAGGCAGGAATTGAACCCGGGTCTCGGGCGCTGTGAGGCAGCAGTGCTAACCACTGTGCCACCGTGCAATATTTGCAATTTCTTTGTAAAAGAGAGATCAATACGTGGACCACTGATATCCAGAGACACTGAACTAGACATATTAAACCCCCTCCCCTATTCTAATCAGTGTTACCAACTTTTGATCCATTGGCATTGTTGATTTGAGATTGGTGACCATGTATAAGCTGCCTGATACTTTGCTCAAGTAGCCGTGGCTCAGTGGTTAGCATTGCTGCCTCACTGCGCCAGGGACCCGGGTTCGATTCTAGTCTCGGGTGACTGTCTTTGTGCAGTTTGTACTTTTTTCCCCCCCTTGTCTGCATGGGTTTCCTCCCACGATTCAAAGGTGTGCAGATTAGGTGGATTTGGCCATGCTAAACTGCCCGTAGTATCCAAGGATATGTAGCTTAGACGGATTGGCCATGGGAAATGAAAGGTTACAGGGATACAGTAGGGAGTTAGGTCTGGGTGGGATGCTCCTCAGGCAGTCGATGTGGACTCAATGGGCTGAATGGCCTGCTTCCACATTGTAGGGATTCTAGCCACATTTATCATATTTGTACTTTTGTTTACCTTTTTTTCTATTCTCTCAGTCATACCCTGAGGTTAGTTGTAGTGTCCACACTGTCACTTTAAACTGGTGCTTTCCTAATCTGTATGCTGTGTAGCAGATTATACATTATTAAAGCAGCATTGTCTTCCCTCTAAACTGGATTTTATAATTCAGGAAAATCGATCCAAAAGTTTGAGTAATTGCTTTTGACAAAAATAAAATTTGAACTCCTCAGCATTGGAAATAGGACTGTATTTATTATAATCAGTGTCTGTTTTCAATTAGTCAAAATTTAAAATGGCTGTGAATAAGCTGATGTAAAGTGAGTTTACTAAATTGAGAATTAGAATTATTTGAAGTATGAGCAGTAGATGTATTCATACTTTGAGAATTTATTGCTTTTGAACTTTTGATGCCCTTTCCCAAGTGTTCAGCTCACCCGTCCTGTAATCTCCTATATTTACCTGGTTCTGAGTGTCTCAGAGGTTTAAAGAAATGACTAAATTACTGAATCTTTACCCAGATGTGATTTTTGAACAAATATAACAATTTGGTACAATTCCAGTACTTTGTTTCAACACAACCACTTTCTGGTTGATGGAAACCAATTTTAGATGTGGGTTTTGTTCTAATTATTCTGACTGTGGTATTAAAACCAAATGATGCGGGACTTCCTTCCAAAGATCTCTGATTATGGAGCAGTCCAGCATATTGTATATTGAGAAGTCAGCCCTAGAAAATGTTACCCATTTTCTGGATAGTTGGAACTTGCTGGGGTCTTTATATGCTGTGGGGTTGCAGCTACACACCTCCCACTAAATCTTTCTGACATTTAAACTTGTAAACCAAGGTGCTGAAGGAGTGGAGCTCAGGTGAGGGACACAGATAACTGATGACCTAAAGGAATCAAAGGTTGTTCGTTTTATGACTTTTTTTTTTGCTAAGCCAAGAGGATAGTTGACCATAATTCCCATTTTGAGGGCGGAGTGATGTATGATAGTAGTAACGTGCAGCTCTCACTTGATCCACAAGTCTCTGGTCTTGCTCACTGTGGTTTGAAGCTGAATTCTGCCTTAATAATGGTGCTTCAAAGCTGCAATCTAAGATGCCAAATCAGAAGTATTGTTTCATCAATATATTTACCAGACTTTGTTGTGAACAATACCACTTCACTGGGGTGTTTTGTGAGAAAGTGAGCCCTCCTATACCTGAAGTTTTCACATTTAAAAACTTTCTAAATGTATGCAGAATTCCTTAATTTACCTGTCTTTCAGACCCAGATTAACAAAGTACAGACTGGGTGTCTGTGCTTTGACTATTTGTAATAAACTACAGACAACCAATTAGGAATTGTTGTCATATCACTCTAATCCACTCATAAACTTCCCCTATACACATGCATAAAAACAGACACACAAAAAAATTGTTATGATTGAAGAGAAAGACTGGGAAGGTGGTTCCCTGGTCCTTGTCCAGGGTTTACTCAGATCATTCTTGTGCTGATCAGAACACTGCTTTTTGATCTTCCTTCAACAGTTACTTTCTTCAGTTTGCAGGGGCTACAGGTGACTGCTTCCCACTTTGTATTGTTCTTTGATGTTATCAATTAAAAATCACAGCTTGCAGAAACTGAAAAAGGGGAAAGAAAAATTGGTTATCTTCAGGCTTGAGATTCTTCCTTCTTGCAGAGAAAAAGGTCAGCCCTTGTTTTCATAGAGACCTGATTTGCTTCACCAAAATATTGACATCTACCAAGTTGGCTTCCAGGAGCTGAATAATCTCCAGTTAGAGATGATACTAGGCTTTTGACATTGATAACTGGTCACTAGGCCCCAGCCAAGCAGCTACTTGTTACCAGCCAATGCTCCATTTGTACTCCCATTCCTTGCCTCCATTACTTGGCTCCGTTATAAACTTGGCTTCCATTACTGCTTGAACGAGCAGCTTTGTGCAATGAGTATCAAGTCACTTACTTATAAGAAGTACAACAAAACCTTCAAGATTCATGGCATTTAAAATCGTTCTTTTCACAATTTAAAAATGCAGAAAAAGGGAAAACAAAAGACAATCTTTACACAATTAAGACTGTGTACATGGAAATCTCCATTTTTGCATCCCCTGACATTCATATTACTCAAAACATTGAATATCTCTTAAATATCTTTGATAATCTGTCAATAACTGAAATGAGCATACCTCTGTTACCATTTACTAATTAATCCTTTCTCTCTTTCTCAGGGATATACATTTCTGTGGAGGATCATTAATTGAACAGAATTGGGTTCTCACAGCCAAGCATTGTTTTTCTACATGGTACTTAGGATTTTTATTTCATTCAGTAATACAGATGTTTGGGTGTCTTGTGATGGTTGTATGTAGCAGAATGTTAGGACAGTATCAAGTACTGTTAGACCCTTTCTTAATCTTTCCCTAACCATGACTGATGACACAATCAATTATGATTGATCTAAATGATTTGAGGCTAGTTACTAATAGGTTTCAGTGATCTGTCATCATTTTATAATTGGCTCTTTAAAGATGTTTTGCAGTGACTGATGTTATTGTCTCTATCTCCTGTTTGGCTCCTTTTAAGTTGCAATTATCTGTGGGTCCTTCTTGTTCCTTTTATAGTTTATTTAATGACTCTTTGACTTTTATGACTCTTTGCTTAGATAAGAGGATGGTTAATTGTAAATTTTCTCCCTTGACGAAAGGGAGAGATGTATGATCGTTGGATCTCCGTTCTAATGAAGTTCTAGTCAAACTCAAAACATTTAATTTTGCTTCTTTCTACACAGATGCTACCGGACCTCCTGAATTTCTCCAGCATTCTGTTCATTTCAGACTTCCAGCATCTACAGTATTTTGCCTTTATTTAAATATTCATATACATTGTTCATACAAACGTAGTCCTAAACATTAAAATTCTAAAGATTGTACAATTACAAACTTAAACACACATTTGTAACAAAGATAATCTAATACAAAAATTAAATTTTTAGTTAAAATTATGTTGGTTCACATCTTCAAATTTAAAAAGCCCAGTGCAGATCACATCTCCGTCTCTCTCCAGAGTTCCCTAATGAGGAATTAATGAGTTGGGAGGATGTTAACTCCTCTTACTCAACCTTAAAGTTTCTGTTTTCTCAATTGTGAAATGGACATAAGCTAAACAGAGGCACCTCAGCATATAAAATCTAGTTTTATGACATTAGTGTATTAGTCACTTTCTTTCCAATTCAATGGTGCATTTCTGTAAATTGAAGCTGAATCACGTGATTGTAACAGATGTAAATTTTACTGTTAAATGGAATAACACAATAGACTAATAATTGAAAATGTGTTGTGTGATTAATACCAAAACTAATCATGGAATGTGAACTTTCATCCTAATACTAAACACTGCATTTGAGTATAAAATGAACAAAACTATGTAAATGATGAACTCAGCTATTGTGGAAAACACAAAAATAATTTCAGCCTTTTGCTTTTTTTTAAACACTTCTTTTTTTGATTTATTATTTATAAAATAGTGGAATTGGCAAAGGGAACATTGTTTGGTAGAAATCCAATCAGTAATAGAGTATGAAATAAGAAAAACCTGCATATATTTAGATTAGATTCCCTACATTGTGGAAACAGGCCCTTTGGCCCAACAAGTCCACACCAACCCTCCGAAGAGAAACCCACCTAGACCTGTCTCCCTCTGACTAATGCACCTAACACTATGGCAATTTAACATGGCCAATTCACCTGACCTGTACATCTTTAGATTGTGGGAGGAAACCGGAGCACTCTGAGGAAACCCACGCAGTCACTGGGAGAATGTGCAAACTCCATAGAGTTGATCAAGGCTGGAATTGAACCTGGGACCCTGTTGTGAGGCACCAGTGCTAACCACTGAGCCACCGTGCTGCCCAACTCAGCTCCGTTTTATATTAAATTGATCTTATTTGGAATTTTACTTGGAATATCGCAGCAACTGGACTACCACTTTGTAAATGCTTCCAAAAATACATTTAATTTGGGAAATGATTGCTGCTTTTTGCTATTTACTAGTTTTAGCAAATTTTATTTAGACTGGTAACCAGTGATATCATTCTCTGCATGCAGCTTGCTGTGATATTAAGTTGAAGACAGGGAACTTGTATAGGTTGGAAGAGTCTAACTGGTACCTGTGGTTTTTCCTTTGTTTTAGTAAGCCAGATTTAAGAGGATATGAAGCTGTGATGGGAATTCTTAAAGATGATAAAAGTGAGGAAGCTCATAAGCAAGTAAGAGAGATATCACAGCTTGTCTGTGGCCCAGATGGATCCAATCTAGTGATGTTGAAATTGTCCAGGTGCGTCACTTAACCACATGACTGTAGTATGTCAAAGTCAAGAATTGGCTTCTTGGCCAAAACCTATTATTTGATGTTGCACCATATTTTCTATTATAGTTTGAAAAATGTTTGACACCTGAATGCTGTGTAGACAAATGTTGTCTCTGAATCCAGATGCTGAATACTTGTACCCATTTATTCATCTTCTCCTAGCTTTTATTTAAATGTTTGAGCATTAATTACCACCGCCATTTCCAAAATTCCTTTTATACAGAGATTTGACGGAGCTTGGGAATGGTTGAGCTATAGGCCACACAAATTTTTTTTATTAGAAAATCAGACAAATATTTGAAGCAGCCCACATTCACAGGCCATGGGGAGGAAGTAATGGACATTATCTTTTTACTGGCATAATGTATGTCTTAGAACTTGCCAGGAGTAACCTGTACTCTCAAAGCAGCACCAATCCAACCTGGCCAACTTCCAACTTTTTTATCAGCCTATTCTTCTTCATCAGTATAATAATAGAGGTGTCATTATCACTGCTGTAAAGCAGCACTTGCTTAGCAATAAGCTGCTCACTAATGCTCAGTTTCGATTATGCCAAGGCTACTCGGCTCCCTGAGCTCATTACAACTTTGGACATTCTGCAGGAGTTCCTCAGTGTAGTGTCCTAGGCCCGACTATCTTTAGTTACTTCGCCAAATGCTGTCCCTCCGTCATAAGGTCAGAAACGGGGATGTCACTGATGACTGTACAATGTTCAGCACCATTTATGACTCCCCAGATACTGAGCTGTCTATGCTGAAATGCAGCAAGATCTGGAGAGTATCCATGTCACTGGTCAGCCCAAACAAGTAATATTTGATCCACCCAAGTGCAAGGCAATGGCCATCTCCATCAAGAGAAACTTTAAACACTGCCCCTCAATGTTCAGTGGTGTTATGATTACTGACTCCCCAACTATCAACATCCTGGGGATTACCTTTGATTAGGAATTCAGTGGGACTGTCCATATAAATACAGTAGCTACAAGAGCAAGTCAGAGGCTGGGAGTCCTGCAGCGAGTAACTTGACACCGGATTTCCCCAAAGCCTGTTCATCATCGACAAGGCAGAAATCAGAAGAGTGATGGAATAATCCATGCTTGGCTGTCTGACTACAGCTCCAACAATGCTCAAGAAACTTTGACACCAACCAGGAAAAAGACAACTTGTTTGGCACCGCACCCTCAAACACTCAATCCCTCAACTACTGATGCTTAGTAGCAGCAGTGTCTACAATCTACAAGTTGCATTGTAGACATTTTAACAAGGCTCCTTGGAAAGCACCTTCCAAACCCATAACCATTGTGATCTAGAAGAACAAAGATTGCAGATTCACAAAGTCCATCACTGACAAGTTCCCCTCCAAGCCACTCATCATCCAGACTTGGGAGTATAGCTCCATTCTGGAATTCCCTCCTGAGCAACATTTGTGAGTCTACCCACACCAAATGGATTTGCTGTTGTTCAATAAGCCACTCACTATCACCTTCTCAAGGGCAACTAGAAATCAGGAATTAATTAGGCCCATTCAAAGATGCCCATGTCCTATGAATGAATTGTAAAAAAAAAATGATAGCCACTGAATCAAATCTATGTGGAGGGATTTGCCTGACTGCTTCAATTTTCAGAGGTCCTCTGATTTAGGCAAGGCCCTCATTTTTATGTATAAATCAGGTTGCACATTACCCAGCGAACTTTGTTTATTTTTGGTCCGTATTGACATTCTCAGTTCCTTAACTTGCCACAAATCATTTGTGCATCAGGAGTTGGCTGTTTCTGCTGCTCAGGAAAAATTGGAAGTGCCTATTGCCAACATTTGTGAGAGCAAGTGCACGTGTGACTTGAGCCTTCAATACTTCCAGTATTTGATCTCATTGCTTTAATTGTGCAGAAATGTCCTCTGTCACTAAAAGCTGATGCCCCCTTTCATTCTCAGTACTTCCAATCATCAGGTTTAAGATACCATAATTTCCAGAAATTATGGAAAATATTTCTGTAGAATTACATGTCTCTCAAAATCCGATAACGATCTGGCCCTTCCATATTGCACTGAATCTCTGAATGATGTTAGGTCAATGAACATACAGACAAATAAGTAACTAGAAGCAGGAATGAGCCACATAGCCCCTTGATCTGGCTTTGCTGTTCAGTCGGATTGTAGGTGATCTGGTTGTGGCCTTGACACCACATTCCCAACCACGCCCTGATACCCTTTTTTAATTTTCTGTTGCTGCTTCTGAGTAGAGCAAAGTCAGTTTGATTGTGTGGCACAGTGTCTATGAGAAACCTGATCCTCATTGGAAAATGTCCACCCTGGCAGATTGTCATTTCAGCAACATGACAATTCTTAGAATGTTGAAAGTGCTGCTTTCCATTGGCAGAAAATAACAAAATGGATACTTAAATAAAAAACAAAATCACAGATAATCAGTCGACATTTTAGAATTGGAAATTTGTACAGAATACCTCCATGCTTAATATTGGTTTGGATATTAAACACTTCTTGTATAGAATTGAATCATGCTCAACATTGGCTGCCAGTTTTCTGCATTTAATCTCTCCCTTTTTTTTACCAGACCAGTAAAATCGACCAGTTATGTTCACTGGATCAAACTGCCTCAGCCTGGATGTGAAATAAGTGAAGGCACCTTATGTAACATATCTGGATGGGGAGAAACCAAAGGTAAACAAACATTTGGGATGGAATGAGTGTATCTAGATACTTCCCAGCCTGGGTGATGCAACTGATTTGTTGAACCAGGGGCAGTACATTGGCTCAGTGGTTAGCACTGTTGCCTCATAGCATGAGAGGCCCGGAGTTCGATTCCAGCCTTGCATGACTGCTCCGCACAGACCTTTTCCCCATGTCTATGTGGGTTTTCTCCTACACTCCAAAGATGTGCAGGCTAGTTAGAAGTTAGAATAGCCATGGGAAATGCAGTGTTATGAGGTAGAGGGTGGGTATGGGTGGGATGCACTTCTTCAGAGGATCAGTATGGATTCAAAAGGCAAAATGGCCTGTTTCCACACTGTAGAAATTCTATGAATTAAATTTGTCACTGATGTAAAAGCAGAGCCCTACGTTTGAGGGGTCACTTGACTGTCTCATCTGGCATATTCTCTTCAGATTAATTTCTGCTGTTTTCACTTTTCTATTGGATTCCAGTAAAATTTGAGCAAACTTTGTTTGTTTTGTCTCCTGCAGATGGGTCATTAACTCCTTTTTAGTCCATTACCTGTGTATTCAATTGTTTTGGTAACTTGAGTTTTGATGGAATATGGGGAGAAATTATTTAAAGTTCTGTGGCGAAAACTGGATTGTATTTTTTTTTAAATGCCAGTTGAAAAGATAATGGACTTTTTTTTTAAAGACACTTGTTGGAAATCGCATGTCTTGAGCTAATTAGTTACATTCACTTCTCACAAATCACCCCTGGCCTGGGTATTACAGTTGTTCTATTTAAGTTTACATTTTTGCAGGCAGTAGAATTTATTTTAGTTTTCGGACTGGGAAAGGCTGCTGCTGAGCAACGGGCTATGTAGATCACTTCTCTATTTTTCTGAAGTGTACTTGTGAATTCAGTGATTCACTGGATTGTCCACTTGAAAATGTGACTGGATGATTTCTCAACTCTGCATTTTTTGGCATCTGCCATGACCTTAGTTATAACTGCACATGACTAGTGACTTGTCCACAAGTGCCAGAATGCCAGATCAACAGTTGTCAGAACGTTACACACCTTGTTGTTTTGTTTCCTTCAAGAATTACCCATTATTGGCCAAATGTGGTGTTTTTTAATAATGCTACCGATGTGAATCTTTGCAGGGAGAAATCCATTCTTCCCCTGCTGTGGCCTGCTGTAGATGTTTTTGTATAAAGCATTTAGAGGGCTAAATGTGTATGTTTTCAACAGATTGTGTTATCCAATTCCAGATCTTCATTGAATAAGTTTTTTTTTCTGTTTTACAATAAAACAAAATGTGTTGTCTGTTGATACCTTTTTAGACATTTTTATTCCAAGTGTAAAATAGAGTATACAATTGCTATATGCAGACTGGGTAAAATAATTACATTTCTGTTGAGTTTTGGAGTAGTGGGACTAGGGAAAGTGTGTGTGCAATCTTCTCATCCTGATTGAAACACACATCAATAAATCCAAATATTTTTCAATAGTCTTTCGTTCCTTAAACAATTACTTTTGACTCCAAGAATGGGGACAAAAGAGTTCAAAACAGTTTAAATAAAGGTGAAATTTGAAGTCTAATGTGGCATATTGTCATCTTCAGTGCCTGAATGGTTCTGGTTGGATACACTACATATTCTTCATTTACTTGCCAATATTTTTCATTGCATTTACATCAGTTTGCATAAAAATCAGGCAAGTTCTATAGAGGATGTGGAAGCTGCCCTGACAGGTTAGCACTCATCGAGTGAAGGTACAATATATGCCACAATGTTCCAGCTCATCACTGGAGGATGGCAGAATGAGAGTATGTTGCATGTTTCTGTGGAATACAGGACTACAGTCGAGGAATAATTGGTCGAACCAGCACAGAAGGTCATGGAATTTATGCAAAATCATATGCATTCTTGATTCCAATGAATTTTTGTATTCAAGACCTTATTAAAAAAAAACTGCCCATAACTTGAGATGAAACTTCTCCCATTTATGTTGGCTCTGGAAGATTCTCTAGACTGTGTGCGTTATTTTTAGACCCAATAACCAAAGGCATGCTTTAAAACTTAGATTAAGCATATTTAATTTAATATCTAACCGTTACTTGAGTATCTTTAACCTTTTTGTTTATTCCTGTTTCTTGTTTAGACACAGGTTATGAAGGTGAGCTAAAGGTGGCCCAGATCCCGATAATTGGAAATAAGAAATGCAACGAATACCATCAAGGAAAAATCCAAATTAATGAATCTGAAATCTGTGCAGGAGATGAAAAGGGAACTGTTGGCACATGTGAGGTAGGTTTTAAAAAGATTAAAATTATAAAGAATTTGAAGACAAGTATATACTTTTTTTTAAATTGGCAAACTGCATTGTATTGAAGAAATGAAAGCACCGAATAGATTCTGGTTTGGTGTACCTGGTCAGTGTTAACCTGATACGCCTGAAGGAAAAGCTCATCCTGAAGCTTTTAACTGGCAGTATAAATCCTATAATCACTACAGCTGGGCACAAATATTATGGTTTACTGGTAAATGTGTAATTTAATGTCATTAACATCTATTATCAGAGTTAGTGGTGAGTGTACACATCAATTACTGTTTGAAAAAAAATTTTCTGCAGGTTTACCTTCTGTCACCCACACTGTGAAATTCTGTGGATGAAAAGCTAATGTGTATGATGCAGGAAGACACGTGACTGTGCTTGACAATGTAACAGCTGGAACCTCCGGTTTGCAAGCAAAACTACACTTATAGAGTCATAGAGATGTACAGCATGGAAACAGACCCTTCGGTCCAACTCGTCCATGCCGACCAGATATCCCAACCCAATCTAATTCCACCTGCCAGCACCTGGCCCAAATCCCTCCAAACCCTTCCTATACATATACCCAGGAGAAAGTGAGGTCTGCAGATGCTGGAGATCAGAGATGGAAATGTGTTGCTGGAAAAGCGCAGCAGGTCAGGCAGCATCTAGGGAACAGGAGAATCGACGTTTCGGGCATTCTTCAGGAATGAGGAAAGTTGGTCCAGCAGGCTAAGATAAAAGATAGGGAGGAGGGACTTGGGGGAGGGGCGTCGGAAATGTGATAGGTGGAAAGAGGACAAGGTGAGGGTGATAGGTCAGACTGGGGTGGGGGCGGAGAGGTCGGGAAGAAGATTGCAGGTTAGGAAGGCGGTGCTGAATTTGATGGATTTGACTGAGACAGGCTGGGGAGAGGGGAAATGAGGAAACTGGTGAAATCCGAAGCCTCCAGCAACAGACGTCCCTCCGGATCCTCCGCTC
>NC_057732.1:28930650-28952026 GCF_004010195.1 Chiloscyllium plagiosum
TTGCAATTGTACCAGCCTCCACCACTTCCTCTGGCAGCTCATTCCATACACCCCACCACCCTCTGCGTGAAAATGTCAACCCTTGGGTCTCTTTTACATCTTTCCCCTCTCACCCTAAACCTATGCCCTCTAGTTCTGGACTCCCCGACCCCAGGGAAAAGACTTTGCCTATTTATCCTATCCATGCCCCTCATGATTTTGTAAACCTCTATAAGGTCACTCCTCGGCCTCCGAAGTTCCAGGGAAAACAGCCCCAGCCTGTTCAGCCTCTCCCTATAGCTCAAATCCTCCAACCCTGGCAACATCCTTGTGAATCTTTTCTGAACCCTTTCAAGTTTCACAACATCTTTCCGATAGGAAGGTGACCAGATTTGCACGTAATATTCCAACAGTAGCCTAACCAATGTCCTGTACAGCTGCAACATGACCTCCTAACTGCTGTACTCAGTACTCTGATCGATAGCGGAAAGCATACCAAACACCTTCTTCACTATCCTATCTACCTGCAACTTCACTTTTTCAAGGAGCTATAAACCTGCACTCCAAGATCTCTTTGTTCAACAACACTCCCTAGGACCTTACCATTAAGTGTATAAGTCCTGCTAAGATTTGCTTTCCCCAAATGCAGCACCTTACATTTATCTGAATTAAACTCCATCTACCACTTCTCAGCCCAATGACCCATCTGATCAAGATCCTGCTGTAACATGAGGTAATCTTCTTCACTGCCCACTACACCTCCAATTTTGGTGTCCTCTGCAAACTTACTAACGATACCTCTTATGCTCACATCCAAATCATTTATATAAATGACAAAGTAGAGCACCCAGCACCAATCCTTGTGGCACTCCACTGGTCACAGGCCTCCAGTCTGAAAAACCACCCTCCACCACCACCCTCTGTCTTCTACCTTTGACCCAGTTCTGTATCCAAATGGCTAGTTCTCCCTGTATTCTGTGAGATCTAAACTTGCTAATCAATCTTCCTTGGGGCACCTTGTCGAACGCCTTACTGATGTCCATATACATCATATCTATCGCTCTACCCTCATCAATCCTCTTTGTTACTTCTTCAAAAAACTCAATCAAGTTTGTGAGACATGATTTCCCACGGACAAAGCGATGCTGACTATCCCTAATCAGTTCTTGTCTTTCCAAATACATGTACATCCTGTTCCTCAGGATTCCTCCAACAACTTGCCCACCACCGACATCAGGCTCACTGGTCTATAGTTCCATGGCTTGTCCTTACCACCCTTCTTGATCAGAACAAAGAAACATTCACTCAAAAGATTTATTCATTTTGGATGGATCATAAATGAGACAAAGACCAATCTTGTATCCTTGAATGTTAATGGAAAATTTAGGATTGAGTAGACCGGCTAGAGAGTAGACAAATTCAAGTGTCTTGTTTCAATGATGAACACCAAAGTTGTGAACAAAAGTTAAATCCAGGTAAGATTAGCCATGGAAAGAAGCATGATCAGTGTCTTTAGTGGCATCTGGAAATCCAGATATTTGAGCATGAAGCTGAGAAAATGGTCGAATGGTGTTACTGGTGTGGACTGTTGCACTTGAGTGATTTTGAGAGTTGGACTTTGAAGCAAGACAATTAGGAAAGGATAATGTTTAAAATATCAATATGTTGGAGGGTGTTCAGAATCTGTTGGATGGGCATAAAAGCTTGAGTGGATCAGAAGTAGGAGGGCATGAATAAAAAGGGTTGCCAAGTGTAGTTAGAGGCAAAATAGCCAAGTACAGTAATTGAAAACAAAAATCTGGCAGCTTCATCATGGCATTGGTTCATCAAGAAATGGAGGATAAAAACAGGAAGGAAAAAATGGATTCTTGGATAACACCAAGAAGTTTGAAGAAAGCCAGAGAAGAAATAAAACAATGCTGGTGGTTCTCAGGCTATGATTGAGACCAATAGCTGGGACAACTGATATTTTTGTATGTACAAGCCATGGTATTCCTCTACATATGAATGTTGGTGAAGATGATTGTAACTTTATTGGACATGTTTTTGTCATCAATAACAATCTCCTGATTTTTTTTTTTTGTTTTGATCATTTCTGCTTTTAATAATTTAAATGTGCAGGGCACAATGCCCTTTTACGTGTTCTGAGAGTTGCTTGTGCATTGTTGAGGAGTTCAAAAATAGTTAAAAAGCCACAAACTTAGTGTTATCTCTTTGACCTAAGTTTGACATTCTAACTCCAAATCCTACAGATCAAGATAAATAATTTCATAAAATTAATTATTTAATAAAACAATTTAATTATGTATGATTCTTCATTATTTTAGTCTGTCTTTAAATTTAAGATTAAAGTGATAGGAGTCATTTAGGAATTCCAGGGAGGTGAGCTCATGCCTAGACTGAAGAGACTGTGTACCAACACCCTGATGGAATATAGTAAATTCAGTAATGTTCATCATTATTCTCAGCAGAATTTAATGCCAGCAGCAGGAGTCTAAACTGCCAGCTGGAGAACCCAATGCCATCTTTTAGGGAATGCCTGCTCAATTCAGTGTTAACAAGGCACTACTGGATAGCAATGGGCTTTTCTCAGGATCAATGTCTTCAGTGGCTGGAAATTGTGCCACCCGAGAGTTCCCATCTAAACAGAGGCCAATGGCTGTGCACTCCTTGGTAATGCACTCGCTCACTGCTCAGGTTCCTTGAGAGATCCAGGCTACAGATGAGTAGGATTCATGGGAGGGCGTGGTTGGTAATAGGAGCAGGAAGTTGGCTCTTTAGTGGGATGCTCTTTCCTTGATGGGTCGGGCCTCTCAAGCAGGTATTGATGAGGGACCTCCCCATTTGACTCATCCCGCTCTCAAGCAATCCTGACCGTCTGTTTTATTGGTTTTCCACATGCAAAGTCTCCTGTTTGCCACTGGGTGAATAAGGGGTACAGTGGAATGTGGCTCTGGCTGACAGGGCCTGAACCCATCCATGAGACCACCTGATCTGATTGGGTATGAAGTCCCGACTCAGCACACTCTCTTCCTCTTCCTCTCCCCACCCCCACCCTCTGATTAAATGACTCCATCACCCAAACTCACCCTGTGCAAGGAATTAAATGTCACTCCACATGTCTTGCACTGAGAGTATGTTTTGTAGTAGATGTTTAATTATCCAAATATTCTGTAAGTGAAAGAAATAAGGTCACATTTTAAGCAGAGATACTTATTTTCAACTTAATCCTCAAATATGATCACTTCCTAACATGTATAATATATCATATGTAGTTTTGAAGTAGATGGCATGTTTTCTCTTTGTTCCTGTTAGCATTCAGACCAGACTGTGAAGCTGGGAAGATACAATATCATTGCTTATTAATGCTTTTGTTTACTGAGAGCATTGGTAGTACAGGAAAATAGGAGATGTGGTTGCACCAGACAATATTCTGAGTTGAGTTAACTATTAATGCAATCTCTTGATCTAACTGTAATGTGTTTTGTTATGTTGTGAATAATGCACTGAAGTGATGAGAAATGAGTGAGAAGTGATGAAATGAACCTAGTTCATGCTTTTGAGGTAGAAAGAGATTTGAAAGTGAAGTCTGAGTTGTATTTGGTGCTGATCTCATGCTCAGAAAAGCTGGTGAAGTAGTTGATCATTTCAGTGATGAACTAATGAATATCTCTTTCTGGCAATTAGAAATGAAATCGCTCCACTCAAACGTAGTATGTTTTGGAAAGCTGAAGGTTTTTTTTTACTGAAGCCAGATGTTAGAACAAAAGTGTGCACGAAACTTTTTCCTGTTGTAATAACTTGGACTCTTGCAATTTTTCTCTTTTTTTTTACAGCGAGATTATGGTGGCCCCCTAGTCTGTGAAGAACATAACCAAAGCTTATTGCAAGGTGTCATCATTCCTGGTCGAGGTTGTGCAAAACCAAAGCGTCCTGGTATTTTTGTGAGGGTGTCATATTATGTCACATGGATACACAAAGTCTGTAAGACATACAAAAAACACAACCGCATTGGATGAATGTGTCAACCGAAATTCTTAATTGCCAAGCACATAATTTATCAATTGAAGACTCATGTTGCTGCAGATAACTATCAACTCTATTGATACTTCCCTTTTAAGAATGATTTATCTGATCATCCTGTTCATTGTTCAACTATATCTGGATCTGAGTTTTGTATGTATTTTTGGAGGGTTCCTGAGGTAACTTAAAATGTACAACTGCAATAAAGTAGAAGTAAGGAAACTTCCATAATGTCAGGTTAACATCTGGCTCACACTTGAAAAGCTTCTCTTTCTGAAATTTTATTTTGATGTTGGAATAGCTGCTTGTCCTGCTCTGAAGACAGACATTCAGCTCATGAAACGTTTGTGCCTTTTGTTATAACTTAGCTTGAACAAATTCTCTTCCTGCACTTGAGAAGGTTGACGAGAACCTTCAGCATTAAATCAGGCAAGTAACGAACTAGATTCTAGAGTAACCTCTAGGGCAACTTGGTTTGGGCTCATTTAGGAGCATTAGCTGTCCAAATGTATGTTGTATATAATTTAATGTAATTTTTCCAAACATTCCAATTTTTGTAATGTAATGAATTGGATTTATATCAGAATTTTACAACTTTGAAACTCTTTTTTAAAGTATACATGCTACCCGTTTGTGTGCGTGTTCTCTGGAGGATTTAAAGCAAGGACTAAAATGGATTTAAAACTCATTCATATCTCTTTTTCAAAGATTTTCTTTTCAATTTCCGCTCTTGTTAAGACAATTGAATAACTTGTACTCAATGTTTTATTCCTTGAGTGACTGAAACTGTTGTCAAGACACAATGCAAATGTTGTTTGCTGCAACATTTTTTGCAAACTGACAACAGAGAATCCTTTCTATGCACTTGTCCACTTATTTTCTGTGACCTGTACACGGCCTTGCTTCTCCACTCATCTGCTGGTCAGATTTGGACTTGTTGTAATAAAAACAACAATGAATTTTCAACATCCCAAATTCTGCATTCCAGAATTGAAATATCAATGTTGTGCAGCATTAGAGCTACAGCTTTTCTGTGTCCATCTGCTGAGCACTGTTCCATTGTTTAGCACTGTTCAGCCAACCCTCTCTAATCCTGCTACCTACTGACCCTTGATCTAACTGTGATGGTACTTGGAGAATACTGACTGGAGGACAAATAGCAGTAGCTGCCCTTGTAGCAAGCCTGATTAATAGCCTCGTGGAGCTGACTCCTGAATAACACATCCAATTATTCATAACATCTGCACTGACAAACTCTTTCACCAGTTTAGCTCAACTTTAGGAATACACATTTATGAATATTTTTCTTATTTGGGCAATTTGTTTTAGTGTCATTCAGGGGTCTAATTTTCCATTTCTCTTTGCTAGGCTGTTTTGAAAATGGCACTAATTCAAGTAATGATAGATTTATAGCTTTTACTCATTATTGCCTTTTTTGTGACTAGAGGGAATAAAAAAAATCTTCTGAAATGGAGAAGGAGGGCTATAAACATTGCTTTTTTTTTACATCTTCCACCACATTCTCTACTTTGCTTAAATGCTTTTGCATATTAAAAAGGAGGAAAAAAAACACATTTAATTAATTTACTTGCCTGGATTGCTCTTGCAATAAATAATACAAATCTAACTAGTGCGATGAATAACTTTGGATCTTCTGAATATATTTGTTGCCAATTAGATACAAGTCATAGCAAGGTGCCGATTTAAGTCTTGCAACCAGAAATTCCCAGGTTATACACCTGCTGGTTGGCCTGTACCAGACAGCTGATGTTTTATAGCTGGCTCAAATGGCACTGGGTTAATAGGAACTGGTCAGATTTTCCAATATGATTCTGAAGGAGGGTCACTGAACCCAAAATTTTAACTTTGTTTTCTCTCCACCAATGCTGCCAGACTTGCTGAGTTTTTCCAGCAATTTCTAGCTTTGTTTCCAATATTCTAATTATCCCACTTGGAAAATGCATCCAGCTGAAGTAGAGGAAAGACCCATGAAACCAAATTCTCAGCATTAGTCAGTGTCTTTAGGAGAGGAGACAGGAGGGTTGGGGGGAAGGGATAAAAGGATGATTTGCATGTTCATTGAGTAAATGTTATGAGTTTTCAACAGACATATATTACTAAATAATCTTTCCAGTTGTATGGTTACCCTACTGTGTGTGGCTGCTTTTGTAAAATGTATGCCAAGTTTAAAGTATATGGTTTTACATCGTCATGTTATAATTCAAATGAGGGAACACTGAAAGGCAACCTAGGATTACTTGTCTATCTTATCCTCAAACTACGCTTATTTTAAAAAATGATTTTTTGACTTGATATTTTCATTAACGCTGAACAGCAGTTTAGTTTTGAATGAGCATCTGAGTATTGTTGCAACGTTGGCACAAAAGCTGATATATAATCTTTACAGTGTGGAAACAGGCCCAACAAATCCACACCGATCCTCTGAAGACTAACTCACCCAG
The DNA here is from genome assembly GCF_004010195.1 of Chiloscyllium plagiosum. NCBI lineage: Eukaryota > Metazoa > Chordata > Chondrichthyes > Orectolobiformes > Hemiscylliidae > Chiloscyllium > Chiloscyllium plagiosum. Next base: position 28,937,115 of record NC_057732.1, read on the forward strand.
ACCCATTCCCCTACCCCTATTAACCCCTGACTAATGCACCTAACCTACACATCCCTGAATACTATGAGTAATTTAGCATGGACAATTCACCGAACTCGCACATCTTTGGATTGTGGGAGGAATCCGGACCATCCTGAGGAAATTGAAGCAGATACTCGGAGAATGTGCAAACTACTCAGACAGTTGCCCGAGGCTGGAATTGAACCCGGTACCCTGGCACTGTGAGGCAGCAGGGCTAACCATCGAGCCACCATGCCACCACAATATAGATTGTGTCACCTCTTTTCGCAATTTATTTGTCTTTTTTGGTGAATGCAGTGCATGTTGGACTAGATTTTGTGGGTGTACCTTCAATCGATTGTTTTACAGATGTCGCTTATTTCTTTAATGATCTGAAAACTGTTTATATTTTGAAATTACTTTGGTACTTTTAGCACCCAGAATTGTTGAATTTAAGGCACAACTGTGTTTGCAGTTGTCCAAGAGCAAATCAAATTGTACCTGCTGCCAAGTATGTAATGGCACAATTGCTAAGATTTTTCTCCTGCTTATTATAATAGTGATAACCGTTTATGGTGACTTTAAATTCAGACAATGCCCAGATAAACATATCTTTATAAAGTTCTCATTTTGAAATATTATCAAAAGATAAAGCAAAGAACTGGTTTTTTTGGAAAGTATATTGAAAGAGTTGTAATGTGAAATAAAACATTGTATTTTGTGCTTCTCTTCCCCCTCCCTTCTTGCCAGCTTCCAAAGAAGAGAAAAGAACATATTTAGGGGTTAACAGCTCTGGTGAAGAATCTAATGGTATAACTATAATACAGGTGCACCAGCTGGTTTGAAGTGGTTTCATTTGAAAGTAATTTTAAGGTCTGATGTTTGTCCAGTTTAAGGATGCTTTCTGTAATCCCAAAAAAGTGTTCCTTTTGGGGATTTTCCATAGGAAGCACAGTTATAAAATGAGGGAATAGAGTAAATAGAATAAACCTTTAGCGGTAATCTCCTCACTCGTCAAAGTGGGCTTTCACATCTGATTTGCATTATGGAAATTTGCTGTTGTGAAATGGAAAATACTAAACTTATAGTGTGATTTGACTGGGTACATTCACGCATCTCTGAGCATGTTGTAATGTTGCTGAAGGATGGGATTGCAATAAATAAAACTTGACCTTTTTACAACTACATCTGAGTCAAACCATGGCCTGAAAATCCTGTTAATGGTTAGTTCTACAAATATTTTAATTTAAAAACGGCTGTTTCTGTCTTTGAACTAAAAAAAGGATTCTAGATTAGGGTCACTTTGGAAATTAAAGTTGCTTGTGATGTACTTTACATTATTTATAAGCAGCTCTAATGCACAAGCACACTTTGTGAGTGTTTTGAAACTGGTGTTGCACACTTTTGTATACAACTCTTGACTTGTTACATAATGTTTGTTGCGTACTTTACAAATATTTTAAATACAATTTATCTTCTGTTGAGCAGGAGAAATTTAACCATTTATTCAAGAGATGGGTTGTTCTCACTTCACATGCTATTTTGAGCTGATTAGAAAAAATATTTTTATGTACTTTTTTTCTAATGACCTCTGTATATAAAATAAAAGCATTAGCTTGAAACTTTTTTTGATGGCTTTTGGTTGACTACACTTCTATGGCTAGAACATATTTGCCGTGGAAATAGTGGAGTTGAGGCTAAACTGGAGAAGCAGACTCCAGTGACTGCAAGTTTCACTTATTTGAATAATTAATGTCTAAGATTGCTTTTGACTTGTACTATTAATTTGTAATTCAGGAATGGGATTAATAACTCAATTTCAAATGTTCATATCCTGTTAAGTACCCCGTTAATGACACTACATAGCTTTAAAATATTGTAGATGTCTTAAAAGCTGTTCACCCTAAATGGACCCTAGGATCCTTGAGTCATGCTTGTGTGCTTACTCGCTGGTTAGAAAATATATTTTTGTCGAAAACTTTCTTGATGTACATTTTGGAAGTGTCTTAGCTTTACTAAACAATATATGATGCAATATAGGAGCAGAACTAGATCTTTTCAAACCCCTTGTGGTTGCTTTGACATTAAACCAGATTGAGGCTGATATGATTTTGTTTCAAGCTGCACATTCCTATCTATCCCATCTAACACTGGAATATATAACCACTGATGAGAACTCCACATTCCCATCGATCTCCAATAACCTGTTCCTCCCAGTCAATGTGAAAGTCAAAAGGGCTGAATTGGACCAAAAATGCATTCTGTGTTAATTTAGAGGAGTTCATGGAGAGTTTCTGTCTCAGCCCCAGTATGTTTCCCCTCTCAAACTTCTGCCACTCGCCTTATTCAATATTCATCACACCTCCCTCAGCTTCTCTTGCACTCACCAGTGAGGAAATGTGTACTGGTGCAGAGTCTAACTCATGTTCTTACTGTGGGCACCATACTTAAATCCTAGTTGGACACTGTGATCTGGCTGTCACTGGCTGGGCCAGTGTTTCTTGCCTATCACTAGTTACCCTGGACAAAGTGGTGATGAGCTACTTTCTCAAATGCCGCAACCCTGAGGATACGGAAAACACTATAGTAGTGTTAAGAAGGGAGTTCCAGGCTTTTGAATACCTTATCATTGGTCTGGCCTGGTCCATATCAATCAAAACACTTTTAAGCAGGCAGTCCAGACCATAACTTTGCAATTGTTTTGGTAAGTGTACAGTGAAAATTACCTGGAATAAGTTAGTTGGGTTGACTACCAGGTTTTAAATAAACAAAAAATTATTCACAGAATTACTCAATGAAACACAAAGAACAGAATAAAGAACCCCTACAGAACTTAGTCTATCCAAACTAGATTTAATTATGCTGTTCTGAATATACACAACAGTCCCAATAAGTAAAACCCCTTAAAAACAGTAAACATGGAACAAATGTTTACAGGTTGAAGTTTGAAGGGCAGAAGGAGAGAGAGAGAGAGAGTTTTTCAGCCTGTTTCCACACAGCTGACCTCCTAATGAGTTCTGGACTGAACTGCTCAGCTAGAGAGCTGACTCTCTCCTTTCATTATATAGGTCACTTCTAAAACATGACCACTTTGGCCTGAAGTCCCACCTGTTTATATATAAACAAAAGACCTCTCAACAGCCTTTTTCAACTCTGTACCAAACTAGTCACCTTGGAGCTGGGAGGGTTTTATGACCCCTCTGAAAAATATCAAGGACACAGTATCCCTGAGAAAAGGAAGAGTTTTTCGAAAAAAAGGGACCAGCTTTGTGACACAATGAAGGAACAGTAATATAGATCGAATTCGAGATGGTGTGTGACAGAGGAGAATTTTCAGTTGGAGATGTGCCTGTGGAGCATTTTAAATCACTCCCACCACAGAAAGATTTCCAAAGCTAATGGACTATCAGACACTAAGAGCTACTGAACTTAGTAATGCAATGACAGAGGCTGTGACATCTGATGGGACACCATCCCCTGGGCACCCAGAAGAGATTACTGCCAGGAAATGTTAATATTGGTTTGGCTGGAGTTTTGGGGTGAGGGTTTGTGGACAGATGGGGGTTGGTGGGGGGGGGGGTCGTAGGTGATGACAGAAATTTGGCTCCCAATGGCTGTGCCCTCACCTAGGTCCAGCCTTTCATCCTTGCATAAACTAAAGCCAATTGAAGGACCCCCAACCACCACCACTACTGCCTACCTGCACAGTTTTACCAGTCTGGTAGACTGATTCATTTTTTTTTTCTCTCCTGCCCAGAGTTAAAGTGATTGTGACCTCGGCAGGATGAGATGCTTGTCTGGCCATTAATTGACCACTTAAAACCTCTAGTGGTGGGATTGAGCTTGGACTTGCCCCTCCTGCAGTGGTGAAGCTGGTTGGTACTTTCCTGATACCAATCATCACAATTATCTTCCCCCTCCTGCCACATTACCCATCACTGTACAATGTTCTGCCATAGAGTCTGGTCAGAGTATCTCTTAAAAGGAAACCGATTTCCCTGATATCTCCTACAACAAATAAGTTGGAAGAGAATATCAATGCTGAAGGCTTGGAAACTGATGCAAATTATTAGCAAATGAAAAGACTGTGCAAAACAGATAGATGTGGACAGTTAATGATTAGTTACACTTTGGGCAGATTATGAGGCAATGTTTTTCTATATCCATGATGTAGGATTTTAAGGCTCCCCTGCCAACAGTTTGCAGCTGGATGTTGGGGGTGTGTGTAGTGGGGTGCCCTGTAATGTTCCTGAGAAGGCCTTGCACCCAGAGTTTTGCAGAGCCCCTGCCGTGCTCACAAGTTTATACGGAGCAGGTGAGGCCTGCCTGCCCTTGCTTCAATCTTTGAATTCTTGAGGAGATACTTCTAACCGTGACTCAGGGAGGAGTCCAGGGGCAGGGAGATGGATACGATATCCAGGGTGGGATGATTGTGGAATAGCAAACTATGTATGGTGATCAGTGGTTTGCGGAGTGACAATCTCCCACAGTCCATCTTAAATCCATTATCTCAGCTAAGATGTGACATGGCATTGACCTTACCTCTTTAAGACTCTGTTTCAGCACATGGCCTGTTCGTTCACTGAATCTTCAGAATTGTACAGCAGTTACTATTGTGTACGTTCACCTTGGCCCTGGAGAAACTTTGCAATGATGTTATGGAGCTGCATGTTACTGAGCATAAATAGAACAGGGGGGCAAGGGCAGAGTTGGAACAGTCTCAAATTTTATACCAGATTAGACTACAATTGTGGATATGAACACTTGAAAATAGGAAAAGATATCAAATGCAACTGTGAGTAAGAGCCTGGTAAACTAGTGATTACCATACAATATTTACAATTAATGTTATTTTGAAGTTGAAGTCTAAACACCATTTTGAACTTGCCTTTTCCTTAACCAGGCAGTCTTGAACCCAAAGTCATAATTTGGCATTAAACACCACAATAAAAGAATTCCTCTCCAAAATCTTAAATCCACTGAGTCAATCTCACCATTTCTGTTAAGTATTGATAAATAAAGGAATCTTTTGACTCATGAAAAGCTGCCAATAATGACTGAGATTAAATTCTCCAGTATTGGTGTATTTTAAAATAGTTTGAATTTTGCATTTGTGTTTCATGATGTTTGCAATTTCCTGATTAAATTATACCAGAAAGCTTGCTGTCTGGCAGCTATTATGAACAAATTGCTGCTTAGAAGATATAAGTGTTTAACTTCTTCAGGAAGGTTTACTTGCATTTCATATAATCATTGTATATGCTAATACATATGAACCATTGTTAACCACTAATAGTCCCCATTAGCAACTATTAATTCTCCTCGGCTGACTGTCTGTATAACTGTCTTTCTCTTTGGATTCTATCTCCACCTATTGCCTACTCCATTCCGCTCCCCTCCCCTGCCCCTATCTATTATTCCCCACTTTTTTCTAGCTACCATTAGGGTCGTTGGATTTAAGACATTAACTCTGATTTCTCTAAATCAATGCTGCAAGAGCAGCTGGGTTTTCTCAGCAGTTTCTGTTTTGTTAGCAAATCTTCCATGGCTGGTTAGATGCCAAGCATCTAAATATACATTTTATGCATTCTAATGAAATAATAAAGAACAGGATTAAATTCCTGGACTGGAAGAAAAGATGGGGTAGTTACTGGAACTAGATAACATGGTGATATGAGTTCAGAAACCAAGCAAACTTCTGATAACTCCAACCATCCTGTAACTAAAAGTTTTACTCCTATTAGCACTCTGAGAATAGACTAAAAACTGTGACGAGCTATATTTAATAAGGGTGAAAGCAAGTTTAATATGCAAAACAAGGTTACTCATTTTTTGGCCAAAAAGCTATTAACTGAGGAATAATAATCTTTATAGGAAAGAGTTGATGCAAACTATATTCTTTTCAAATGTGCTTATTCCTCTGCTAAATTATCAATCTAAAACAATAATAACTTAGAACTTTATGGTAGTTTTAAGTTTTATTGTTTTCTTTTACAATTTCTGTTTTGAAATTACAGGAATAATAAGTCACGCCAAACCAAGGACAATAATGCTTTTTATTCTTGACATACATATGGATCTGAAGCAAGACTAGCTAGCTATTCCATCCCTTGAGTCTACTTCACCATTCAATAATATCATGGCTGATCCCATTACTCCGTATTCCGGCCTACTCATTGCTTATCAAGAATGTATCTATCTCTGTCTTAAAGTTTTCCATGAAACTCTGCTTCTACTACCTTTTGAGGAAGATACTGCCAGAGTCATTACTCTCTATGAGAAATTTTTTTGTTTCGTCTTGGTCCTAAATGAGGTATCTTTTGATGTGACACCTAGATTGCAAATATCTGACTAGAGGAAACATCCTTTCCACATTCACCCTGTTAAGGCCCTCAGAAATCTTGAGTAGGTTAGATTCCCTCCCGTGTGGAAACAGGTCCTTCGGTTCAACAAATCCACACAGACCCTCCGAAGAGTAACCACCCAGAGCCATTTCCCTCTGACTAATGCACCGAACACTATGGGCAATTTAGAATGGCCAATTCACCAGGTCTGCACGTAGTTGGATTGAGGGAGGAAACCAGAGCACGCAGAGGGAACCCATACAGATGTAGGGAGAATGTGCAAATTCCACACAGACAGTCACCTGAGGCTGGAATCGAACCCAGGTTCCTGCTGCTGTGAGGCAGCAGTGCTAATCACCGTGCTGTCCCATGTTGCAATTTGAATCGCTGCTTGCTCTTATAAACTTCAGTTCATAAAAGCCTAACCTGCCCAATCACTCCTATCTGGACAATCTGCATTCAGGTATTAGTTTTTTTTAAAGAAGTATACATTTCAGTGCTCTGCTTCATAAGATTGAAGATGACACAATTAAACCATGAAGAATTACTTCTCATCACTGTTATATCATTATGGCAATATTAAGGAAATACCAAAAAAAAAGACACTTTCAAATAATGTTGAGTACACAACACGATATAAGGTATGCATTGCTATATGGCACCATTCCCACTTGTAGATGCTAAACATAGCTGTGGTAATGCTAAACATTAAAGCCCTGGTGAACAATATAAAGTGGAACACCCAAAAGGTCACTCATTGTTAGGAATCTTAAATTATCATGATTTGGAGATGCCGGTGTTGGACTGGGGTTTACAAAGTTAAAAATCACACAACATCAGGTTATAGTCCAACAGGTTTAATTGGAAGCACATTAGCTTTTGGAGCGGCCCACAATCACCTGATGAAGGAACGTCGCTCCGAAAGCTAGTGTGCTTCCAATTAAATCTGTTGGACTATAACCTGATGTTGTGTGATTTTTAACTTTAAATTATCATGTTAGACTTTGTGATGAGGAGTATTCAACATTAAACAAAGTTCAAGCCTAGAGCAAAGGTTATTTTTTTTAATTTGGAAGAGATTTTTAATTTTAATTTTCTTTCCAGTTGGATGGTTTGTCTGAGCTTGATTATAATGTATGCAATCAAAGAATTAGATTAAATGTTAGCAAATATTTCATCTCAAAGGGAATCAGTGTCTTCCAGCACAGATTGCTGAATCATCCAGTGAATATAAGTTCCATGAAGTCCTAATAAAGAAATTGGAAAAGATCTGGGAAGAGCAGGATTTTTTCAAGTTGTAAAAGGGATATTTTGTTGCAGTTGAGATTACAAGTATTTTCTCTATTGCTTGTAACTTTAGATTTTACTGAGTTTTTTAAAATTGGCCACATATTTGATTCCTGGACCTTTTTCCTGTCTTGGTCTTTGGTCTGCACCATTTATTCTGGAGCTGAACATTACAGTTTTAAGTCAGATTCTTGATTAGTTGGAAAAGTGGTTGACTGATTTTTTTGATCAACATATTTGAAGTTTGATACGGTTAATTACATTGAAATGAACATGCCAAAATTTGGCATCGCTGCATGTGACATAATTCACTGTCATTCTAAACGAGGGAATACACAGAAACCATTTGCCTCATTAACAGCAGCTCAGGAGTGAATACTTATTTAAATAACTTGCATTTATACATCTCCTTTAATAGAGGAAAACTCCCAAGATGCTTCACTGGGGTTAAATGTGACAAAAGTTGTAAGTAAGGAAAAGGAGATAATATTAGGACAAGCAAATAAAAGTTTGGACAAAGAAGTAAGTCTTAAACAGCATCTTGAAGAAAGTGGGAGCATTAAGTTGGAAATTACAGACCATATGACGAAAAGCATAGCTATCATTTTGGGATTAAGAAAGTGTTTGAGGCCAGAGTTGGAGAAATACAGAGTTGTTTTATACAGGGAGTGCTGAAGTGAGTATTATCGATGCACTTAAGAGGAAATTAGATATGCGTATGATAGAGAAAAGGATACCGTAGATGGTTAAAATGATAGATTTAGATGGTAAATCTAGATTGCAGCATAAAATACTGGCTTGGATATATGAAGTTGAATGGTCTGTTTCAGTGCTATATATCCAAATATGTAATCCTATGTACGTACTTGGCATGGGCTTTTGTCTAAATGCCAAGAATGTGGGGCTGGAAAAGCACAGCAGGTCAGGCAGCATCCGAGGAGCAGGAAAATCGACATTTCGGGCAAAAGTCCTTCATCAGGGAAGCCCTTCCTGATGAAAGGTGCTTTTCCAGCACCACACTCTTGACTCTAATCTCCAGCATTTACAGTGTTCACATTTGCCTTTTGTCTAAATGTATTTGTGCAAATGTTGTATCTACTGGGAGAAATTCATTCACTAAGTGCATATAGTTCTGCAGCAATGATAGTGAAAAATGTTTCACATCCTGCATGGGTAGCGGTCCACAGTACTATCTGTCTCCTGGGAATCAATACATTTGCAAATGTCGCCATGAAACTTTTTCCCCCTTTTTAGGTTTGCAGTTTGTGGATCTGTTACAAATTAATGAGTTTCATTGCATTTTTTCTGAAAACAATCCAGTGAGAAGAAAATACCTTCCCACTATGCACAGATGTAGCATCATAATCACACTCACAGTTGACATAGAAAAGTGCATGACCTTTCCAGAGATTTCACTAGTGATTGGCAGCTGAAGACAAATGTAATTTGTACAAGAGCAAAGTACAAAAAGAGTGAAATTACCAAATTTCAAAGAAGCTCTGTAACAATGAGGTGTGTTTTAACTCTGTTATGGTGACTGGGTTTTCAGTGAGTTAAAATTGAGCCCTAATATTTAGCAAAGAGTTTGTTATGAATATTTGAAGAAGTGAAATATTTCCTTGGACATCTTTTCCCACCAATGATACCATTTTTCTCTTTTTTTAAAAATTAACTTGCCCCACTGTCCTTTTATTTTACTATGTGGTGCTGCATCCAAACTAATAGATTCTAATCTTTTTTACAAGAAAATCTACAAAGAGGAATCTCGTTGGTTCAAATGGATAAACGTCTTTGAAAGGTCAAGTAAACTTTAATTTAAAAGGGGTATTATTAAAAAGAAACAATAGGAACATTATATTTTATCCAGATATTCTTACAGTTGTTCCTTGTCATGATTCACAATTGCGTAATCAATAGCCATCTGTATTATTACACAATGATGTTGAAATGAAATTATAATGTTTTAATTTCGTCTGTGTCATTTTCACAATTGGATAATGAAAGAATTCGACAATGGGGATGCAGAAAATAGCATGTGATAATGATTGAAAATCGTGAACAAATTATTAATGTGTATTGTGATAATGTGCTACCAGAAATTTGCTGACAGAGGGCAAATATGTAATGCAGTCATTCCTCTTTTTGCTTTGATGATCTTCAGGTTAGCTTGTTTAATTTTTGGCAACTAAGTGAAGATGAAGCTCACGTGAAAACAATGACCTTTATGCAAAAAATTACAGGAGCATGCTAATTTAGATGAAAACCATACAGGCCAGGGAAACACATTAGTTTTCAAATACTCTCTGAAATGTATAGGGATAAGATTACTTCTTTAAAAATTCCAATAGGATTAAACCTGGTACCTGCCTCAAACCCACAGAGACTAATTGATAATATTTAGAAATTTGGCATTTCTGTGCTTAATCCCAAGAATCTCATTTTTTTCAACTATAACGAAAACTTTCTAGAAATCACATGAAGAGCAGATACATTGAGAAAACATGACAGAGGATTTTATTCTCTGTGGTACACAACTGATGGGAAATAAAGACAGGCTATGCCCCTTTTTTTATGGTACTAGCTGCCATGTTCTGGTATATGTTCACCAACACATTGAAATGCTTTAGAATGCTTAAACTCCATCATGCAGATGAGCACACTGCTTAATCTCCTACCATGTTATGCATTACCTTCTCATTTATTGCCATGCTTTAAAACCAGGGTAATCGCTTCCAGAAATAAATACAAATGCTGCTGTTTTGGTAATGTGGTCAGTTCACAACAGAGCCAGTGAGACTTCTGTTTTGTTGAAGTTACTGCTTACTCTCATTTGGGTATTCAAACAATGATCTTTCTCGGCTTTATGTCTTAGTATCATGCCACCTTAAATCTATTTATGCGCTGAATTTTTAGAAAAGATCATAATGTTTATGATGCCTGTGGTGTAAAGGGTTAATGTGACTATGAAAATAAGGCAGACTGTGCTATATGGGGAAGTGATGTAAGATCACGTGGCTACTAGGTTCTCTCTGTCAGCCTCATGGTCGAGATGAAGTCTTGACATTTACATGGTTAATGCTTTCCATGTTTAAATGAGAGAAAATGCTTGCTGACAGTAAAGACTCTTGCTATTTTGCCATTCACATTGACATGTATGACAGCAGCAATTCTGGACTGAGGACAGAATAGACAAACTACTTGATTTTCAGGGCTGGAGTGTGAATTCATCATCAAAATCATCAAAGTCATATTCTTGAGAAGATACCACACCCACAATACCATCTTGTGGAGGCAGAAAACTTATAGTGAGAAGAACCAGGAGTATGTTAGCCATTACAAAGTAATTTGCTGCAACTGATTAGAGACTGTTTGGTAAGTAAATGCATTACCAAAAGTATAATTCAATTTCAAGGCAATGTTGGATATTCAGAGGAATTTGTAGTTTGGATTCACCATGAGAATGATCTAAGATTAATGAACCAAAATACATTTAAAATATGAAGCTTAAAAGAGATTCATAAAACATTGCACTGGTTTTCTGCTGTGGAGTTTTGCTTGCTATGCATATCCTGTATAAAATTATAGAAGAATCTGTTGTATATTCAGCCTGCCATTAAAAGACTTCACCTTTAGGGACTGCAGGTGTTGCTTATACACAATGCTGCAATTCCAGCTCCTCATCAGTCTGGCTGAGAAGTCTAAGCTGCACACACACAACCTAGTTCTACTGCTGTAATGTCTGTTTTATAACTTAAGTTGTATTTTGTTTGAAATATACTAACCTCAAAGTTAATCAATCCCTGAAGAGTGATTTATTTTAGATCATTATCATTCACATGGCATGGTGCTTGAGGTGGATCTTATTGTTGAAAGCTTTGGAACAGCCAAAGATATGAAGAATCCATGAGAATTCCAAAAAGACATAGCAAAAGAAAATTCTGCAGTGTAGTGAGTGTATAATTTATAGAATAGACTGTCCCCAAGGAAAAGAAGCACGTTTAAACTGAAGACAGCAGCCAGCATGGACTGTTGGAGACAACACATTGAATTGACTGAATTGGAGCTTTAAGGAATCTGTTCTAAATGCTCAAAGACACCAATCAGACCAGGGACATGATTTTGAGATCTGAAGAGATCTTAGCAAAAATCAGAAAACTTGTGAGATGCCATTTTGGACAAAAAAGTTTGAATCCACCATTTTGTAAAAGTTAAAGAGAAACTAAAAATGGCATTCCTCTAATATTTTTAAGAAAAGTAAGACTTAGAATCTTTGACATGGTTTAAAACAAATCCAATGATATTGCAATACTTAAGAAATTTAAAGTTTCAAATACATTAAAAATATAGCAGCTTTATCTAAGAAGAAAAATTTCAAGAGACAACAGCAAGAAAAATCAGTGTATAAAGTAGCAAGTCAGGAAAGATCAAAGTCATATGTCAGAAATACCTTAGTTTAAACTGGGACACAAGAGACCTCCTAAAAGCATTTAAATTTCTAAATTGCATTTAGAGCTATGCCTTTTAGAATCAGGTATGTTGAAATTGAATGTCTATTCCATTTAAAAATATGTCAGGTTCAACGGCTGAAGAGCTAAAAGATCCCCAAAAGATAAGGATCACATTCAAAGACCAATTCAACGTTAGATTAAACATCTGTATTCATCAATTAAATTTCATGTCATTTACAGTTTGTCATATGATTGTTTTTCAGATGGGTAGCTAGCTTGATATAGAATCCACTGAACTTGCCATATGAACTTCATGATCACTCATATTCAAACAGTGATCAAGATAATTGTTGTTTGAAAATGTTCCTAAATTAGGAATTGCAGTTTGAGGTGATTCACTCTGCATTGTAATGATTGTGAATAATATTTTTTATTCTTAAAATGTTAGATACTCATTACATAGTCAGCAAATGACAAACTATTGTGGCCAATTACAAAATATTGTGGAAATTTTCATGATGTTTGTGTTTCAATACTTTGTTTTTCATTTATTCTGTTGTCTGGTCCACATTTCACATTGTGCGTGACAGCATGAAACATATGGTTTTTTACTTGTTCCAGATGTAAAACTGTGAAGCAATGTTCTAACCTTTTAAAATAGAAAAGCAGCATTTCTACTACTGTGCTAGAACCAAAATATTGAATCTGGCCCCTGCCCATTTCAAACTTTCGTGACCATGTTTCAGCCATGGGTCAATGGTTATGATTTCGGGAGATGCTGTCTGTCTTCTCAGGTGGTTCCAAACATCCTCTACTGCAATGAGAAGATGAATTGGGAGCCTATTTTCAATGTTGTAACATTTATTGGAGGCTGCCTATTTGCTAATACATTGGAGTCTGTGGTCTATTTTATGGATTAGGCCTGACCACTCAAAACAATCTTGAGCAGGCAGCCCAGACCATAACTTTGTAATTTGTTTCGGTAAGTGGACAGTGAAAATTCCTTAGATTAAGTTAGCGAGACAACAGACAAAATACTTACTCACAAAATTACACAATGAAACACGAAGAACAGAATAAAGAACCACTACAGAACTCAGTCTATCCAAACTCGACTTAAGAATGCTGTTCCGAATATACACAACAGTCCCAATAAGCAAATCATCTTTAAAACACAGTACAACAAAGGATCAGATGCTTACAGGTTGAAGTTAGAAGGACAGAAGAGAGAGTTTCCATACAACTCACTGTTGAACTCCCAACCAGTTCTGGACTGAACTAAACTGCTCAGCTGAGCTAGACAGCTGACCACTTCCCTTTCATTCTACATGTCACTCCTAAAGCATGACCACATTGGCCTGAAGTCTCATCCGTTTACATATAAACAAAAGGCCTTTCAAAATCTTTTCATCTCTGTACCAAGGGACAGCTCTTGGGAAAAAAAAGGACCAGTTTTGTGACATCTAGCCATTGTATAACTTCTGGTGTTGTGAATATTTATTTATATTTTAGGACTATATTTAAAAAAAACTGAAAGTTCTGGAATTGTTTGAATATTTTCTGGATTGAAAAGCTTTTTACAAAAGTTCAGATGATTTTGAAGCACGGGCAAACTAGCTTTTTAAAAGAAGATAAGAGATGGGACTTGACTATTAATTACAAGAACACCTGGTTTTGAAAAGTCTATGGTAGCCTCTAATAGTTGCCTCTCTGGACGTAAGTATCTGTCTTACACACATAAGTCAAAGGGACAAAACTTCAAATGCAGTAAAATTAACTCTGTCCTGAAATTCTCTCAATAAAACTTCCTGGGCATGTAATAACGTTTGCAAATATTAATATTTCTGTAAACCATATGAGCTAAACTGTGGCCATTTTTCAAAGGCTTGACTTCATCTTCAACCCAAACTGAAGTGCAGTTTACAAATGTCAGTAATTCAGTTTGAGGATCTAAAATTTGAATTTAGGCAACAAAATAGGTAGATTTTTATTGTAACAAAATGGTTTCTCGATTTAAAAGAATACTATAAAATGGCCTGTGAACCATACTGCTGATTTGCAGAATTAAGTTGCAGTTCAAAGATAAGAGGACAATAGAGTTTTCAAAAGCTGAATACTGACACATTAATTGACCATTTGAACGAACCTCGAACCAGTACATGGCATAACAATTTACGTAAATAAGATATCTTTTAGCATAGAATACCATTGGATTAGCCTGTCTTCAATCATGTCACCTTATTACGGTTGATTGGACCTGTTTTGTAATTAAGAACCCTTTCCCAGGAAATGTCATTGGAATAACTTGCTGTAAATCATGTCATCTTATTATATGTGATTGGTCTTTCTTGTAATTAAGGCTGTACTATTTCTTAAAAAACATATAAATAATGTGTAATTTTCAAATGTAATTGCGCAACTTCAACCCACTGAACTTCAATCTCTGTGTTGCTGGATAGAATTGTGTCAAGGTACCTTAATTCAATAAACTAATGAACCTTGCTTTTTGAATACACCGCATTTGTCGATTCCTTTGACCAATCTCGAACCAAGAGGTCACTCTTAAGGGGACACAGATCCTCAAGTTTTGTTGACAGGAAAATTGATGGACTAGAAGAAACCAATTTATTCGATCCTTTGCTTTCAGACCCTTGTTCAACAGGTGTGTTTTCCTCTTTGCATTCTTTTTCCTTTTAGTTCTAATTCCAGTTTATAATTTGGATATAAACCAGTATTTGCCAGTTGTTTTAAGAGTAAGTTTTGTTTATTATAAACTGACTATTTCTTCAGTTCATAAAAGAAGCCTGATCGAAGTTTATTTTATTCCAGATAT